>NC_081567.1:86290-153957 GCF_022355385.1 Mustela nigripes
GGGGGGGGGGGGGGGGGGGGGGGGGGGGGGGGGGGGGCGGGGGGCAGTGCAGTTACTGCTCCAGCATCCTGGGCGTGCATGTGAGGGACTGACGTCTGGTGGAGGCCTGACAAGGTCTCACAGCAGGCCAAGCAGGAGGACCCCAGCCCTCAGAGTCTCCTCCAGTCCCTGGCTCGTAGCAACCCCCTCAAGGCCAGCCCCGGGGTGTCTCCCGATGATGGACAGATAGACACACACTGTGCTGCTCTCTGAGGGCCCATGTCTCTCAAGGCCCAGGGGCAGGAGAAGGGGCTCTGCATGGTACCCAGGGCTCTAGAACACTGTGATCGGGGGGGAGGCGTCTGGGGTGGGCAAGGAAGACCACGGCTGACCTAAGGGCTCCTGGCATCACATCCCCCAGATCTGAGCCATCCTGGGCCTTGAGACAAGGCAGGGCTGGGAAAAAATTCAGACCACTTGCCTGGCCATGATCCCTGAGGACAGGCATGGCTCACACTTCTCAGAGGAGGTGACAGAAGCCCCCACGGGTGGCCTGGCAGTGCCTTACACGTGGGCGTGTTTGCGTGGGCCACCAGTCTCTTAAGCAGATTTCTTTCCTTTAAAAGAGGTGGCTCACCAAAACATGGGTTGGGGGTTCCTGTTAGAAATGGGGAGCCTGGCGATGCTGATCCTGGCTTCCACGGGAAACCAGTTGCTGAGTGATTCAAGTGACTTGTCCCTTCCAGCACCGAGGTGTGCAACGCAGGATGATCTAAGGACAGAGCCCAGCGTCCCGTGTCTCCCAGCGCTCACGCCTCCTTGGTGTGGTGCCATCAAGTTCCCCGGCCGGGATGGCACCCCTTTTCCTTTTGGGTCTGTCTCTCTTCTCCTGGGGCTGCTCTTGGTGCTTGGTTTACTCGACCCTTCCTAGGAGGACCCTAAGAAATGCAGTTCCCATTCTGGGTCTTCTGAGGGGAGCTGTGTTCTGGGGAAAGACAGCAAACTCCCCGGTGTCCAGATGTCTTAGTGCTCATGGCATACAAATATGCAAACATTAGCATATTAGTTCTGTTAGTGTGTGTGAGCGTGTATAACTACTGGTGCATGTCATTAATGATCGGTAGTCCGTGCTAATTGATACCATATATGAACGCGTAGCTGGCAGATATGGCTCTGGAGGGACAGCAGGAAAGACAGAGCTGACATCCGTGGTCTGGATGGTGGGATGTGCCTGCAGGAGGCAAGCAGGGGAGGGGAGAGCGTATATGACAGGTGCCCTCCATGGGGCTTGAGGGAACCAGACCCCCAGTTAGGTGCCCCTCGTGGGTGCTGGTGATTTGAGGACAGTGAGGCCCAGATTTGGGTGGGGCCGTGGAGATGGAGAGAAGTTGGCTGATGGGGCTTGTTTGGGGTGAGTGTCTTCTGGGGACGTGGCCACTGGAGGCCTTAGCGCGTGCACGAGCCCACAGTGGGCTCACTGCTCAGTCAGGTGCCCCCCAGGGCGGAGGTTAGCCATGTTTCAACAGGCCTCTGTCCCCTGAGAAACATGGAGACCCAACCTGGTGAGGGAACATCCACCAGCTCTCACACGGGACCCCTGCCGCACACCTGGCTTCTCCCAGAAGTTGGCCTCCGCTTCCACGGCCTCTCTCCGACATGGGTGCAGGCCAGATTTCTCAAGTCTGACTTCAGGAAGAAACCCCAAATTCACACCCTCCTTCTCAAGGGCTGGTTAGGGTCCAGGCTCTGCCACCGGGGCCCATGGCCCTGACCCTCTCCCCAGGCCCATTGGTGACAGCAGAGCCAGGACATTCACCCCAAGCACAGACCTGTGGGGGCATCTGCCTCCCACCCATCCCAGAGGAACACTTGGCCTTTGCCATGACTGCTGGCCATTTGCATGTGGGCTTTGCCCGTACCTGATTTCCAGGTGTCTCCAAGTTGTCAACCCCAGCTTGGCAGAGTGAATAGTGGCCCCGAGTGGGAAGGCACATGTCCCCAGACAAGAGAAAGGTGGTGTCCAGGGCCACTAGCAAAAGCCTGGCCTTTGCAGATGCTAAGGCCCATTAATTTCTAGTTACTTGCTTGGTCCGTGGAGAGGAACTGGTAATGCAGCAGAAAAGACAGGTCAGCAGGGCACTCAGATCTGCTTCCAGAACAAGAATGACTCAACCGACCAGATTTGCATAATAATTTATTATTCAAGAAAACCAGGATTGCAGGCCCTGGAGAGAGTTGATGTGCTGTCCCCGACAGCACATGTGTGACCCCAGTTATTACATGGAAATGGGGACATCGAATGGGGCTTAATCAGGCCACTAATTTTCTTAATGATCACTTCTGTTTTCATCTTATTAAAAAACGTAATAAATGTTCATTGTTGAAATTTAGAAAGCACAGATAAAGGAAAAAAGGAAATTAGAACCCTCTGTGGTTCTGCCCGTGGGGGGTGAGCACTGGGCTGGGGCTGGGGCTTCTTAATTGGGCATCCAGATTTTCTCACGTGCTTGCATACACACCTTCCAGAAAAGGCAGCTCACACAGCACACACGCTTCCTAAGCTGCTCTGCTTAATGATAAGATAAGGAGCAGTTTGCCACATCTTTCGAGAGTCTCTGGTACCGTTATGAGGACTACTTAGCATTCCCTCCGTGGGATTCCCCGTGCATTGTACTTCTCCGTGGGATCCCCCCCTCCCAAGGGCTGTGCCTTTTTACCTTATTTCCAGTGTTCTGGGGGGTGGGGGTTGTTTTCTGAGGCTGCAAGAGCCTCCCACAGGCCCAAGTCACATACTGGTCTAGGGCACCGGTGCCCTCAGCTCCACCTGCTGGACCCCGAGACCAGGGCGCGTCCGAGGCAGCCAGGCTGTCCCTGCCACAGACATTGCAGAGGAAGGAATAAGCAAGTGGCTGGGTCGGGAGCCCAGGAGTGGGGCTGGGCCTTGGCCCTCCCAGAGGCCACAAGAGCCACCCAAGATGCTCAGGGAGCTCAGGACGCCTGGTCCTCCTTTGCAGTCCCATGACAGTCTTGAACAGGCCATGGGCCCTGCCCCATGCCCCATTCTAGATGCTTCACGAGCATTACCTGCTTGCTGGCGGTAGCAGCCGCTCGAGGCAAATGTGATGGTCCCCCTACCCCAACTCCGCTTGCTCTAGCTGCGTATGGTCGACCTGTGGAACTGACAGATTAAGTCATGCATTATCCTTACGTGTCTTGACATTCACCACGGCGCCATGAAGGGGGCCGAGCAGGCACCGAGCAGGCACCCACCCCCATGTGGCTCCTGCAGCATGGCGCCCCTCATTCATCGCTACTCACCTGGCCTCAATCTTCACTTCCATGCACGTTCCTCCCCATCCGTCACTGCTCTGGCTGGAGTCCACCTAGGTTCCTCTCTTCCCTCCACACCCCACACCTACCCCCACATGGTTCCTTGGACCCCCTGGTATTTCTTTAGTTTTTCCATTTCCCCCATCTCTGCCATCCAAGCCACCGGTGTCCACTCTGGCTGCCTTAGCCTCCTTCCCCCGGCTTCCACCTTCCATCCTCGCAGCCAGCCCCCTCTGTGGTAGGGGACGGCATGGGCCTGGTTCCTGGCCGTTCTGCTGCCCAGCGCCGACCACTCCCTCCCTGTGGAAAGGACCCACTTCCTTCCTCCCCACTGGGCCGGGTGGACCTCAGGACCTTCCTTCAGGCTGTGAATGTGCCTGGCTCCCTCCTTCTTCAAATCCTGTGTGTTCGGGCCAGCCTCTGTCCTCGCTGAGAGCGGCGTAAGTGTCACCTCCCCAGAGAGGCCTTTCCGAGGGCCCCTCAAGCCTGCTGCCCTCTTGCACAGAAGCCTGAGGTCATCTCCATGTTTACACTTTACAGTCTGTCCTGCCACACGGGCGCAGACTCTGGTGGGGATACCTTGCCTGTCCCTTGTTCCTCTGGCAACAGTGGCACAGCTGGTGCCTGGCATGGAGGCAACAGGCCGTGTGGCCCATTTCCCACGGTCTGGAGCCCTCACCATGTGGAGGTGCGGCAGGCGAGCCAGCTCGGCTCCTGAGGGGGCCACAGTCCAGGCCCAACCTCTCACCCCACGGTTCATGGAAACCCTTGAGTGTGCTCCTTCCTTCAGCTCCATCAGCATAAAGGAGAGCCACAGTCTGGGGGGAAGAGCAGACATTTTCAGGAATTCTTTAGCCTCTGAGCTGGCGTGGCAGGTGAGAAGCCACCATGATGCTTTTGGAGTCCTCCATCCCCCATTGCATCCATGTGGAGCCCCCTGTGATGAGTGGGGCCTTCGGTCTCCTCAGACTAACCCCACTCAGGCTTCCTGTAGAACCCCAGAAACTCAGACTGGGCAAGCAGTGGTGTGGGGTGGGGCAGGTGGGTGAGTAGGTCATGCAGGTGTCTGGGCAGGGGAGGTGTTGCCGGTGGGCGCATGTACGTGGCCAGCCTTCCCAGAAGCTGCCCTCTGGCCGTGGCTCAGACCGTCTGAGAGATTCTGCCCCAGCATCTGATGTCAGGTGGGAGTGTGTATCCGCATTATTGCAGGAAACCCCAAACTTTCCAGGCAGTATGGGGGCCCTCAGCCACACCCGGAGGTCCAGGTGGGGCTGTGGGACCAGGGTGGGAGCTGGTCTCACTTGCCCACAGAGGGGGGAGTCTGCACGCAGCAAGTGACCCCGTGTCTCTTTCCCTCTCCCTTGCAGCCATGAAGTCGGGGGGCACGCAGCTCAAACTCATCATGACATTCCAGAATTATGGGCAGGCGCTGTTCAAACCCATGAAGTAAGTGCTGGGGACCAGTTGGGACGGGGGTGCCTGGTGCCAAGATGGGTCTGTGCTGGAGGGAGCAGCACCAGGTTTCTGGCGGAAAATGCAGCGTTTCCTCCCAGAGGTGTTGTGGGCTGAACTGTGGGGGACTGCTCTGGGCTTTCTCCCCATCGAGGCAAGTGAGCAACCCAGGGGTCCGGCCCCCCAGCCCCTCCTCTCCCTGGTGTCCCCAGTCCTCCCTCTCCCAACCCTCATCAGATCATTCCTACCCCGGTGAGCTTTAGTGTTGTAAACAAGGAACCGAAATACAGACACCAAAGAATGCTCCTAAAGAAGGTGACTTTGGCCTCTCCTGCATGGCTCAGGGATCAGGCGACTTTTTCTATAAAAGGCCCGCCGATAGGTATTTTAAGTCTTGTAGGCCATATGGTCTGTGTCTCAGCTCCTTGGGTCTGCTCTCCGAGCCCAGAAGCAGCCAAACAATGGCTGTCAGTAAAGCTTTATTTATAAAACTCGCAGGAGCTGGATTGACCACCGCCCCACCACCGACTGTAGTTTCCTGTTGCATAAAGTAGAGACCATGCTACCAAAATAATTAAGGCCTTCAGTGGCACATGAAAATCTGTTCCTGGTGGAGGAGTATTTGAAAGCCAGGCTACCTCAAGAAAATTCACGAGGAACATCCATGTTCTTCTTCTTCTTCTTTTTTTTTTTTTTAAAGATTTTATTTATTTATTTGACAGAGAGGTTACAAGTAGACAGAGAGAGAGAGAGAGAAGCAGGCTCCCTACTGAGCAGAGAGCTTGATGTGGGGCTCGATCCCAGGACCCTGAGATGATGACCTGAGCCGAAGGCAGAGGCTTAACCCACTGAGCCACCCAGGCACCCAGCATCCACGTTCTTGATGACCATCCTGATGATGCTAGGGCTCGGGTATCCCATTGGGGCCCAGGTTGCTCCACCATCTCCTGGGAGGGCCAACAAAGCCATTTGTGTGCTGGCTAGAGGGAGTTCATTGCATTCAAAGTGTGGGTTGCACCCTCAAGTGCCCACAAGGACCATGCAAGTTGTGTGAGCCTGCTGGCGGGGGGGGGGGGGGGGCCGGCAATCTGCCAGGCACGGACTCCACCGGAAGGGGCAGCTGCCTGTGTTCACCAGATCTTGACCATCTGTCCTAATATGCAATTTTCAGGATAAGCTCTCTTTTTATAATAATGGCTCTCTTTTTCTGCTTAACTTTCAAATTTCAAAAATGGTGGTAACTAATTGAGAAGCATCCCAAATGCCTTGGAGGCCACACAGAATAGAACTGCTAGTTGGTAACTTGTGACCGAAGGTATGATCTTGGGTCCAGGGTGTTTCTGGGACTCTTGCTCTCTTTCCTTGGGACCAACGTCCTGCCAGGGTCTTCCCTGAGGATCCTGTCTGGGATTGGGGCTGCCTGGAGTCTGGAGCAGGTGGGGTGAGAACATTATTCACACAGGCGAGAGGAAGGACAGCAGGACAGGTTGGAAGCCCAGGACTGTGGGAATCTGAGGCAGATGCCCAACGCCAGGGTGTGGTGAAGCCACCCCTGCTACTATCAGGGGTCCGTGAGCACAGGCACCTCCTTCCCCTTGTCCATGCAGAAAGGGAGGTTCCCATCTCCTCCAGGAGAATTAGTAGAGAAAAAGGAGCTGCGATGGGCTTGGTGGTCGCAGGAAGACAGCTGGATGTAGGAGTGTGGTCAACCAGCTCTCCTCAGGAGAGATGATTGGGGCGGGGTCCACACAACTGGAGGGTATGCAACCTAGGGCTGGGTGTGGGTTCCTTGTGGAATATTCTGGAAGGAAACAAGGCCTGGGACGGGCATGGGCTCTTCATAGAACTTTCCAGCTTCCTTGGGCTTCTTCATGGTTTTGGCCCCACTGTTGAGGGGAGACCGTTGGGAGGCTGCGGCCTCTCACAGGGAGGCTGAGGCAGGAGGGCTGCTTCCGGGTTGCTCGATGCTCACATCCCCCCCGTGGGATGACCTGTGTGGGCTACCATTACCAGCAGTACTGGTAACGCTGCTGAGAGAGCAGCAGGGGCAGTGTTCACGGGCAGCGGCAGCAGTTTCCAACAGGCCCCGCAGAGGCCAGTGCACCCCGTGTCTTCACGACTGGCCTTGGTTCTTGTTGTAAGCGTCACACCTCCAGATTCTTGTGGAACAGGTGTGCTTTCCAGGGCTGAGGGCATGTGAGTGTGTTACACAGGGTCTCCCAGCCCCATGACGACTCTACCAGGGCCTCCCCACTCTTCTAGGCCTTTCTGTGGCCCTCACTCTCAAAGTTTCTCTGGTGTGCATGTGCCACGGGTGTGGTGAGCACTGATGGGGGGAGTGGCCATGCCCCCTTTGCTGCCACAGAGCCCCACAGAGGCTGCTGCAGCTCCAGCAACATGGGTCATATCCAGAGAGGCTGGGTGGATGAACGTATGCCAGAGGATCTGAATACGATGAGCGTGTTTTACTAAAGAGACAGACCCCCCCCCCACACCCACACGGGGCCAGAATTAGCAGGAAATACTCAGTGGGCCTTACGGCTGAAAGGTCATGCTAAAGTAGCTGCCAGGGACAGGCCTCTCTCTCTCCCCTTCTAGAACATCTGCCAGCCGAAAACCTGATATTAAACAGCTTAATATATCTCCTTGATGGCAAGGTAGTTGTTTTCTGCTGTGTGAGTGATGGGAAAATTACCCAGGATGGAAAGGCTAATTTTTGCTTCTGTGCCTTCATTTGGTGAGTCAGGGATCTGCTGTGTTCAGGAGGAAAAGGGAAAGCGTTCACCTTGTCTGGTGCTTTGCCTTCCCGAGGTTATCTCTGGAAATGGGAACCAGGGCCCCCAGGATATCGGACCCTGGTCCCAGGAACCTGGGTTAGCCTGAATGCAGCCTTGTGTGTCCTTGTAAGAGGGGAGCAGGGATTTGTCCCAACACCCGCAGCCGGCCAGCTCCTGCCTCAGCCTGTGAGTGGGGCCAAGTCTGTCCTTTAGAGTAGATAGTCAATGGTCAGAGCATTCCAGGGATAACAGTTAGATGCAAAGGGCCTGGGGCACCAAAACAGGTTCCCTCAAGTTCTGCCAACTCTCATCACAGTGGACAGATGGTAGAAGTGGGACTTGGGTGGCAGTAGGTGGGGGGGAAATCGTGATCCTAGGTGCGTTGGGGTGCCGTGGGGTGCCCTCAGGGCAAGCAGGAGTGACGTGAGCCACGTTGTTCCTGGTGATCAGGGAGGAGACACTGGTGGGTCGTGCTTGTGGACGTGCCCTGGATGGGATCCCCTTAGGCAGGAGGTCCGGGGGGTTGGGGATCACCCAAGCAGCCACACTAGGTCCTCATCTGGGGAGGGTGTTGGTGGGGAGCCCTGGTGAGCAGGGGGCCTGGCACAAGGGAGCCGTGGCTGCCTGCCGTGTGTGCCAGCATGGACACACGTGTTTCCCGCTGAGAGTGCTTGCCCGGACACCTGCAGATGGGCTTCCTGGGAGCTCCTCCCAAGCGTTCCCTTCTCTCTGCTTCTGTCCTGCAGGGTTTGGCGGGCAGTGCTGTTCCCTGATACACACAAAGTTTAGGTGTGGCCCTCCTCTGTCTGGGCCTCAGTTTCCCATCTGCAGGGAACTCAGGGGGCCCCTAGCTCTGCCTAAGATGCCTGAAACAGCTGTGTGACAGCTGTCTGTGCCCCGAGCATTCCCCCAGGGGCCCCTTCCCCAGAGTCCGACCTGGCAGTTGGCTGTCGCTTCTGTTCTGGCTCTGCGTTTGCCTGGTCTCAGTCCCCGTGCTTGCCGTGTGGCACCCACTGACTGGGCCAGCGTTCAGCACCCCCCCACCCCTCCCAGGACTGCACGCCTCCTTCCCTCTCCGTCAGCCCAGAGGGGTGGTAGTGGCAGCGGCAGCAGCAAGGGGGAAGGACCACGGGTCCTTGCTGCTCCCCGAGGCATCTCCCCTGAGCCGCCTCCCCTGCCACGCTGCTCCAAGGGGGCTGGGGGCGCACCTGCTTCCGGCCAGCCTGGAGAGGGCACGCAGGGCTTGCCGACCCCTCTCCACCAGCTGTTCTCAGGCGTCAGTGGAGAGAATGGGGCCCAGCCCACACTCCACGCAGCCTCCCACATCAGAGCCTTTCTGGGGCGCCATGGGGCTGATTCAGGCCCGTGGACCCGAGTGCACAGCCTGAACCAGGCCTCCCGCTTGCAGGCTGAGACCTCTCTGACTGGCTGGGATCTGGGGGGGACGGGGACACTTCGCAGGCTGTCATGAAGGTGGAGGGAGTGACTCCGCACACACAGCTTAGATCATAGTAGGAGCTGGATACGGTTGGCTTTGCCTCCCCCGCAGGCTTTGGTAAAAAGCTGCCAATTTCCTCTATTTTTAACCAAGCCCAAGCTTTCTGTTTTCCCACAACTTAAAGAACACTGAGATGTTAATAGTGACGGGGGAACTGGGCGGGGGTGGGGAGCCTGCTTGTAAAGGAGGAAGGGGGGGTTCTGCTGTGTTGAGGACGAACTTGAGCGTAGAAGTCACAGCTGTTGGGAGCCAGGACCTTTCTGGGGCCCGGGGGACTGTTCCTGCAGCCAGACCTCCAAGCCTGCACACAGCCTCCCCAAGTCCCCAAGAAGCTGGGCACCTGACTGGCTCCGAGTCCCTGGGGCCGTCCCAGTACCCAGAGCTGGAGCCGTGTCTGACCTTGGGAGGGGGAATCCCTTAAGAAAGAACCCAGCACTGGCCATTTCTACCTGTGTGATTCTGCACCTGCCTTTTCCCCTTGGCTGACCTCAGACTTCCTTGTCATTAAAATGGGGACAGGGATGGGAGCCTGGGGTGGGGTGGGGGGGGGGGGACTCGCCTGCTACTTACTGGATTCCACCTCTCTTTGGCTTCTGGGAAAAGAGAGGCACCTTCTCCCCAAATGTTCTGCGTCAGTTCCTCAAAGTCTCAGAAATATCGCGGGGATGGCATGACCAAATCTGAGGAAACGGACCGGATTTCATAACTGTTCCAAGATTGCTAAATCCCATGTCCTTCCTGCTGCTTCAGGGCTGCCAACGGCTCCGTATCAGTTCCCTGTGCTTCTGCGGCAGGTTACTGCAAATGCAGGGGTGTGAAGCCACCTGAACTGTCCTCCCGCAGGCTCGGAGGTCAGAAATCTCAACGGGATCTGCCAGCTGTGTTCCTTCTGGAGGCTCCGGGAGATCATGTGTTTCATTGCAAAGGAAGGCCTTAGGCAGCCTCTTGAAGCTGGAGGAGGGGAGGAAACAGCGTGTCTCCCAGAGCCTCTCTTCGAAGCCACCGCTGTGGCCTCTTCAGCCATGAGACCTCCCTCTGCTTCCTTCTTATAAGAACCCTCCAGATGACATTACCCACCCTCCACCCCAGACAGTACAGGATCGTCTCCCCATCTCTAGATCCCAGACATAATTCCATCTACAAAATTCCTTCTGCCCTTTAAGGAAATTCAGACCAGAGATTTCCTGGGAGAGTCCAACATAGCAGTCATTCTCACTTAAGTATAAAAATGCATGATCAGCTTTATGGTGCTTCCTTCCCAGCAAAGGGACGGAGTTTGGGTGTGGTCAGCTCTGGAGACGGGGAGAGAAGGAATGTGGAAGTCTGGGAGGCCCCCAAAACTGGCCCTGAGCAGCTCCTTGACAGGTTTAGCAGGCCTGGCATAGGATGCTCTGAGTACCCCTGGGGGCTGCCTCCACTGCCTGCTTTCTCGTGGCCTGTGCGACCCAGTACGCTTGTCTGCCTGGGTGGAGGTGTGAGGTTTTAGGAACTTCCTAGAGAGCAGGACTGAGACCTTCCCGGGATCCAGGCCTCCGGAATTCACCAGGCTCTGCCCGTCTTTCCACCCTGACCCTCCATCACTGCTGCCAAGGCTTTTCCCTGAAACCGTGCGCTTGGCTGTGGTTTGTGCCTGATTCCTTAGCCACTGTTTTCCGAGGAAAGTGAGTGTACACTTTTCCATTTCCCCGCTGCTCAGGCCTGCCCAGGGCTGGGGCGGGGCAGGGTGGGGGGCTCACTCTGACCTCAGCAGCTGTCGGGGTGGTGGGTGGCTCCCAGGTTCTGACTGCTCCGTGTATGGGGGCAGTGACCCCCAGGAGGGTGACCAGACTGGGAGGCTTCTCCTGCCCCTGGGCCCGTTGGAGAGGCTGCCGCCCGCCCCCCAGCCCTCTCAGTCCGCAGGAAAGGACGGCGACTTGCTGGCTCTGTGCTCCCAGGTACCCAGTGTTCTAGGAAACGCTCGTCCTCAGCCCGGTCTCCCCACCCCTCGCCAGGGCAGGCACATGCTCTGGGTGCCTAGCCAACCCCGGGGTGTCTGATAGCATCTTCTTTCCACATTTCCATGCCCCACACTCCAGGAAGAAGCCCGGTGCCCCAGGCAGGCCACGCCCTTCATCTGCCCTGCACCGAGGCTGGCTTCCTCCACGACACCTGGAGGAAGGAGAGGCTGCCGGGTAACTGGGTTCAGCTGAGTGCAGTCTCCCGCCCGTGCAGCGAGCTCAGTACTTTTCCAAAGGGTTTTCCCTAAAAGGCCAGTCGGCCGCAGCCCCTTCAGCTCTCCAGCACCGCCCGGGATGTGGCAGGAAGCGGGCGGACCTCGCCACCGAGGGCACCATGTCCCATCTCCTCCTGGTCCCCACTCCACACAGATGCCCCCATGCTGTCCCCTGCTCCGTGGCCCGGGCCAGAGAAGAGTCCCCGTGCCCCCTGCCCCATGCCCCCAGCTCTCAGATCCCCCGAGTTCTCCTCTCTGGCTGGTCGGGGCTCCCTGCAGGAGTCCTGCTGATGGCCCATGTCTCGGCACCCGAACATGCAGGTGGCAACCAGCTGGGTGGATCCTGCGCGCCTCCTTCTGTCGCCGGGGGTGCAGAGCTGGCAGATTTCCACTCCCCTTGTTGATCTGGGCATGGACACTCAGCAGGAAGACCAGCAGGGAGCCAGCCTCGTCCTCCCTGAGCACCCCACCTGCCCGTCCTGGGTCTCTTCTGGCCATTGTTCCTACTTCAAGCTCCCCCGTGTGTGGGAGTCCTGACCACTCTGAGGACAGGAGCGGGGTCCGCTGGCCACGCCCAGAGCATAGAACCCCCTCCCAGGCTGGGGAAGCTGAGGGTCGGGGCTGAGCACAGTCCCTCAGCACCCCCGGTGGCCTTGGGGAGCCGGGTCTGCATGGGGCTGACCTAGCCCTTTGCTCCGGCCCACAGGCACCGTGTTTGCAACAAGCAAGCGGGAGGCCCACACTGGAGCCCACCCTCCCCTTCAGGTGTCTCCTGAGTTCCCTGCTCCATCCTTACCAGCACTGATTAAGCGGGGCCCCTGCCCAAGTTGCTCACAGCCTGAAGGAGCCTTAAAGCCACTCACAGGCGTGTCACACATCTGGAGACGCGCCCAAAGAACACAGAGGCCCCGGGAGCACCTCGGAGCCTCTAGGAGGGGAGACGAGCCCTGAGCGCACAGACAAAGAGCACTTCATCTCCACTTCTCCACCCTTCCGGGTCGTTCTGGGGAGGGGCATTGGGAAGCTAAGAGGGCCAAGCCGAGGCCTGTGTGTGGCCTCGGGGCGGAAGACAGAGCTGCTCCTGGTGTGAACAGCTGGAACGCAGAGGTCGCTGGAAAGCCCTGAGGTGGGAGACGTGAGGGCACCAGAAACTGTTCTGGAACCTGGTCACAGAGCCTCTGGGCTTGGCTCTTCCCGGAGCGGCAGGGCCCAGAGCCACCTGCTTTCCAGGTGTGTGACCTGATCGGAGTGGGGGGCTGGCGTGAGGGAAAAAGGAAGCAAAAGCCAGAGTTGGCAAATAGAAGTGCTTCCTCTTTAGCCTCACAGCTAACGCCACTGCACGTGGTGCTGGTGGTGGTGATGAAGGTAGAAACTGAAGACGTGGGGGTGGGAGAGCTCGGGGCCACAGACCGATTTGTGTCCATTCCCTGTTCTTCCTCTACCTGTTCCTTTGTTTATCGTCTGCCTGTTCTGAAGCAGGCACGCGGCTCGGCCCTCCTGCCCCAGGCCCTGCAGACCGTAATCTAAGGTAGCAGTGCCCTGTTCTTCCGCAGAAGGCCCCAGCCGGGGAAGCCTTGCCGGGCTGCCCGGAAAGCCCGTGGGGGCTGAGGCCGATCTTGGGGAGCATGGGGGAAGCAAGCCCAGGCGCAGAGCCCCGCACAGGCAAAGGTGCAGAGATGGAGAAGTCCTGAGTGCTGGGTCTGGGAGAGGTTTGTTGATGCTGGAGGCGGCAGGGGTGAGGAGAGAGGAGGGCAGAGCTGAGGAGGGGGCCAGGAGGTGTCTGGTGGCAATAGTCGGCGTAGGGAGTAGGCACCAAGGAGATGGGGAGATGAGACGTGTGTTGGGGTGAGCCTGGCCAGCACCCTGGGGCTGCCTGCTTCCCCCACCCCCGCCCTCTCGGGGCTGCTTCCTCTGCTTCCCTCCTGCACCGGCCCTCGGCAGGCTGATCTGGCTAGGAGGCCGTGGGACTGAGCATTCAGGAGCCGAGGTCCGGCCACGGAGTGTGCAGTGGGGCTGCCCCCAAAGGCCTGCCTGCCTCTAGGCCAGGAGCGGGGCAGGGGGCGGGGGGATGGGCCAGTCCCGTTCCTCCAGCTTGAGCCTGGTCTCTTCCCCCACAAGGAAATGAAAAGATTGCTTCCCGCCCCCAGAGGCTTCTTCATGGGAGGCTGGCTGTGCCAGAGAAAAGGCAGTGGACAGGGTCCTAGTTCTCTCTGAGACCCTTCTGACAGCCTGCGCCGGTGAGGGGGCCCGCACGTGTGTGCACATGTGCACATGTGGTCTGCAGCAGGCCCCACCCACAGTGACCCTCAGCGTCATCACTAAGCTTGCCACTCCCTGGGTCTCGGTGGCCCACCTACGAGGACAAGGCTTTGGGGGCCCTACCGGTGTGTGCCCGACTGGGCCTGAGGACCCTAGTTACTAGTGTGTGTGTCCCCACACTGACGGCTGGCAGTGGACCTCTGCCTACAGAGCCCCAAGAAGCAGCTGTTCCCACTCCCCCATTCGGGTATAGAGCTGGGCCTGGGGACACACCTCTTCTGTGGGGCAGCTGGGGGAGAGGGGATGTGGATGCGCAGTGCCCTGTGGGGCCACACAGGCACAGGTAGGGAGAGGCCTCTGAAAGGACAGAACTATTCCAGAGGGCCTTCCTGGAGGCGGTGGCCACAGGTGGCCTTCTGACTGAGAAGGTGGAGGGAGGGATGTCCAACCTGCAGAGCAGGCAGAGCCACATCAGGCCAGGGACCCCCGGGGTCAAGTGCATGCGCATGGCCCTGGAGAGGTGAAGCAGAGAGACAGGCCAGCAGAGAAGGATCTGGGCCCAGTGTCCTACTCAGGTGATGACAGACACACACAGAGGGACAGAGGCACTAGAGAGGCCTCATCCACTCGAGCTGCCTGCCCGGGACAGCAGCCAGAGCCAGGCCGGCCTCTTTGTGTTCAGTCAGAACGGAGCACACACTTGGGCACCTTTCGAGTCCCTTGTGGCCACATGTGGACTGGTGAGATGGAGAACATGCCCATCCCCACGGAACGTGCTTGGACAGTGCTGGGCAGGGGCCAGGGACAGAGGCCGCATCAAGAAGCAGGCTCAGCCCCGCAGGACAGTACCCGCAAGGTGGGGAGGTCCACGAGGATAGCTGAGCCCACAAGGTGGGGAGGTCTGTGCTGCCCAGCAAGGCCAGCCGCAGGGCCTGAGTGGGCATCATTCAAGTCCCCATCTTGTGGGCTGCGTCCCATGTGAGGCCCTTGGCCCTTGGTTGTCCCCATCCTGTGTTTGCAGAGCAGGGAGGATCCCTGGCATTTGGTAAATCCTTACCAGCTCGAGGCTGAGCTGTATCCATGGCCCAGCCTAGAAAGTGCCTCCTGTGGACACTGCCCCCACAAGTGCAGGCGGGGGCACAGAACACACCTGGATTATGTGCCAGGAGCGTGTTTGCCCTGACACGATTTTGCACATCCCCGGATTGCTGAGGTCCAGCACTTGTTGTCGTCATGGGTCCCTGCTGCTCGGGTGTCTGCTAAGTACCTGTGTTTACAGAATGATAGTCCCCCTTCCAGAGAGCCATGTCCGGTGGCCAGGGCAGAGGGCTACGTGTTAATGCTGGGGGAGGGGCTGTCTGCAGCTCACTGTGAGGCACAGATGTCAGACTCAAGGGGTTCCTAGAGTTCATTTGTCTCCTGAGGGGGAGACCTGGAGGCAGGGAGGTCGTGGGTCGTGCCAGGGCTGCACACAGAGCCAGCCTGAGGATACTCGGCTGTGCTCACCGCCCCCACCCGCAACGTGCTACAGAGGCGTGGGGCAGTGGCTGGGACCGGGCTCTGGGTTTGTGGTGGGCCATCGTGGACTGGAGCACAGCGTTGCTCTAGACAGAGCCTTCCTGTCTGCTTGCCAGTCCAGGAGGGTCCAGGATGAGCCTGGACATCTTTGCTGTGGCATCAGGAAAAGTAGTATGAAAGCGTTTGCCTTTGAGCAGGAGCCGGAAATGGGGCCAACCAGCAGTTCTCGAAAGTTCAGTGTGATAATGTGGTTTGAACAAAATGGGTTACTGTAGTCAGTATATAGCTGCAGGCCTTGTCAAGGCCTTTACAGTGCTACTGGGCACTGTTGAGGCCCCAGAAGGTGCTCCAGTATGCATGTTACCCAAACTCCAACCTCTCTGAGGACTTCTTTTGTGCTACAAGTCCCTGGGCAGGTGAGACACACAGTTGGGAATGCTGACTTATCCACTGGGAGACACGAGGGGAAGACGGTTCCAGGAAGGTAGAACAGTCGAGCAAAGGCAGTGGGTGTGGGAGAGCAGGAGACAGCAGGTGGTGCTCCCTCAAGCTCAGGGGAAGGGGAAGGGGCAGAGGGAGCTGACTGCGGTCCTAACCAGCGGGGGCCCTGATGGAACTTTGGAAAATGGATCACCTCCTGTAGGGCTCAGAAGTGGCCCCAAGAGAGCCTCCCTCGCACCCTCGCAGGGGGTGCTGTCTGGGCAGGTGGACTGCTGGATGGCTGAGAGTGGGCTGAGGGAGCCTCTGTGCAGCCTGAACCTGGCCCCCAGCTCATGCCCCAGGAAAGTCCCCTCATTCTGTGTGAGGTGGTTCCTGGCTGCCCCAGCTCCCTGGGTTCGGGAGCCAGGGGCTGCCTTCAGCCTCTGCCTTCCTGGAGAGCCTGCATCTGGCTGGCGGTGGAGACCTGGTAGGTGAGGGGCTGCGCAGTGTTCAGTAGCCTGCTCCTTCCTAAGGGAAAGCCTGGCCGGAAGAGTTGGCCCATCCCCATCCCGGGGTCCAGATACTTCCTCGCTGGCTGATTTCAAGCTGGTGTGGGGGACACACATCCCCTCCCTCTATGCTATTGGCACCTGCAGAGGCGACAGGTGTCAGCGGCCCCAAGAGCACTCAGTAGGGTGTCGTAAAGTAAGCGGGAAGTGATGAGGTTTCAACGTTTATTGCTTTTTTAGGCTGACTTACGTAGTTGTGTGTTTATACAGATTGGTCTTCAAGGATGACTTGGATAGCGGGCTCACAGCACTCTTGGAAGCATGACAGCCTGTTTTCGCTGGCGGCACAAGCCACCAGAACCCGCCTGCTGGAGGGTTTTGACAGTGATCAACCTTTTGTTTCGTCCGGTTTTCTCTAGGCAAACGAGGGAGCAGGAGACGCCCCCTGACTTCTTTTATTTCTCGGACTATGAGAGGCACAACGCGGAGATCGCTGCCTTCCACCTGGACAGGTGAGCCCTCCCGCCTGCGCCCTGGGTCTGAGCACCGTACGTGGGGGGGGTGTCCCCCCAACACCCGGCCGGGAGGGTCCTGTCATTACCCCGTTGTGCAGAGTAGAAACTGAGGCAGGCCGTGCTGGTAACCATTGCCCTGCAGCGCAGAGGTGGGTCTGTCCTGTGATGGCCTATCCCAGAGAGTCATGCTGCGTACCCCACACCAAGGACAGTGCCGGGCGGGAGAGGACCCAGAGCAGCCAGTGACCTGGGCGGGCATGGCCCACCAGGGAGGGGGGGAGGAGTACGAGTGCTGGGAGTTTTAAGGCAGGGTGTTTCAGGATGTCAGCCCTGGGGCCATGTGAGACCGAGGGACACGAGTCTAGCACCCGCATCCCCCACCCCCCATCACCCGTCTCCTAGAATAGCCCTACCAAGCCGCATGTGAATGCCCTTTCAGGGTCCACACCGCCTCTCACTGCTGGGGAGCTGGGCAGGGGGTGGTGAGTGGCCATGTCATGAGCCTCTCAGCAGCCCCCCTGCCTGCCCAGAGCTGTGCACCCTCTAGGGGCAGTCATGGGCCTGGCTCCAGGGTCAGTTCCCAGAGTCCAGGGGATGGGGGACCCCACCTTGGAACGCAGAGAAAGGGGTTTTCATTCCTCACCAGCCCAGAGCTGGCCGGGGCACGGAGGTGAGACCCTCTCCCCGTCCCTTTCCTGCCAGGATCCTGGACTTCCGCCGGGTCCCGCCCGTGGCCGGCAGGATGGTCAACATGACAAAGGAGATTCGGGATGTGACGAGGGACAAGAAGCTGTGGAGGACCTTCTTCATCTCCCCAGGTAAGCTGCCCCTCGCCAGGCTTCCCACA
This sequence comes from Mustela nigripes, assembly GCF_022355385.1. Taxonomy (NCBI): domain Eukaryota; kingdom Metazoa; phylum Chordata; class Mammalia; order Carnivora; family Mustelidae; genus Mustela; species Mustela nigripes. The sequence continues at coordinate 103,607 of NC_081567.1, forward strand.
CACGTCACCACGAGCCTGCTTCCCTTTCCAAGATGGAGGAGAGAAACTGGGAAGAACTCTTGTGTGACCGAGCCCTCATCCTGACCCTGAGCGTGGTGCGCCCCCTGGGGGCTGGGCCACGCCACAGGACCCCGGGCTGCGTCGCCACTCCATGTCAGCCATTTCTGCAGGTTCTAGTGCACGCTTTCTGGGGATGTTGCTCAGTGTTCAGAAGTTAAGATAAAACATGACCATGTCCCCACACTCACCCCCGGGTTACCTGTCACCAGTGTCCTTCCACATGAGATGGCTGCTCTCCGGCTCTGTCTTGGACTAGTTCAGAGGCTCACTGAGGGACTGGTGTAGGGCCGGCAGAAAGGGCCGGCCTGTAGCTGCCAAGAGCACGTCGTGCCTGTGGCCACTTGGGCTGGAGAGCGTCCCTGTAGCCAGAAACGAGCCCATTCCGTGTGGGTCGCCCCCACACCCCGCGGATGGGGCCCGCCCGGAGGTCCCACACACAGGGCGCCCTGGGCACTGTGTCATCCCATGGCAGGCAGGCTTTGGGCCGTGCTACCACAGCAAAGGGACATACACATTAGTGAGCGCCAGCTGCATACCAGGCTCTACCACGTACCTGCTAGAGGGTTCCCCATTCGATTCCTAGGCAGGAGTGCGGGGGCACACTGTCTCCTCATCCCCCCTTGTGCGTGATTCTGTGGAGGCATGGCTGACACGCCGTCACTAGTAGCCAAGGGCAGAGTTCTGTGAATTTCGATGAGCAGAGAAGCCCCGGTCCCGTCCTGCTCCATCTCTCCAACGATGCGGTCTGTTCCTGGTCTCTGAGGGCTACTGAGCCTTTCCTACCGTTGTGCACAAGTGGGGGTGGCACACGGGTGTAACTTTGTCTCCCGGTGCCCAACGGCACCATGTCAAGAGTCCCCCGGGTTGTTGCTTGGTGTCCCGCGTGCTCGTCGGAGTCCTGTTGTTGTGTACGGACGCACCGCGATGGCTTATCCCGTCGTCTGCTGATGGGCCCTGGATACACGGGACTCAGTGACTTGCCCAAATGAAGGGGAGGAGCTGGAGTCTGAGTATCAAGCAAGACAAACAAACCAAGAAACTTCTCTATCTTGCTTTCTTGGTGCAGAGGGAGCTCCCTTCGGGCACCTGCCTCTGGGTCCAGGGGTGCTCGCCCGGGCGCGTGGCCGCCTCGCTGGGGGCTCGCAGGGAAGGGGCTGTGCACCTGGCAGCGTCCAGAACCCCACGACTGATGTCCCACAGGGGCGGCTAAAGGCTCGTGGATTCCTTCTTAGACACAAACCATGGAGCTGGTTCTCAGTCTGAGCGGGTGACGGCACGGGCCTGTCCCACTCCGGCGGTGTGCCGTTCTGTGTGCTGCAGCTGTCATGTTCCAGGTGCCACACGACAATCGCAGGGATGTGTGGTTTTCTTTAAAGCAGCAGAGTGGCAGGAGCGAGCTTTGACCTCGTTCTAGAAAACAAAGTCTGTTCAGACTCACTGGTAGCCTTGGTGCTTTGCCTGCCCTTCTAGAACCCTCCATTGCCACACTGCCCACAGAGCTTTGCTCGAGAACCAGGTGCATGTTGGAGACATTAATCGGTGGCGGACATCCCCTCCACCTCCAGGGGCCCGAGTGGTTCTGTCTGGGGTCAGTCAGGAAAGGGAAACGTGCCAGCAGCTGACAGGGGAGCTTGGCGCCGGCTGGGAGCTAGATGGGCGCGTGCGAGGTAGAGATGGCTTGACCCTCAGGCCTCACGGGTGAAGGGTTCTGGTGCAGAGTCACCTGTTTGCTGGGTCCTTGGCCCGTCTTCCCCCGAGGTCTCAGGTGTTGGAGGAGCTGGCCTTGGGGTGTGGGGAAGGCAGATTTTCCCAACCACCTCGATTATCGTCACTGAGATGAAAAAGGGCTCACATTCCTTCCTCCTGCTCGCCCACTTCTGCCCAAGTGCAGGGCTGAGCCAATGACCGCCCCCCTGCACCAGCCTCTGACTCGCTTGCTAGACCGGTGTCGACCCGGTCACCATATTCAGCATTCGACCCATGAGCATGTGCTGCTGGGGCCCTCGGTCAGGTGGGGACACTGAGGCACGAGGAGGGAAGTCCCATACCAAGGTCATACCACTGGGAAGCTCTTGGGGCCCTGCCCTGGCCGTTCCTTTAAAATCTTTTTTTTTTTTTTTTTAAGATTTTCTTTATTTGACAGACAGAGATCACAAGTAGGCAGAGAGACAGGCAGAGAGGGAGAGGGAAGCAGGCTCCCCGCCGAGCAGAGAGCCTGACGCGGGGCTCCATTCCAGGACCCTGGGATCGTGACCTGAGCCAAAGGCAGAGGCTTTAACCCACTGAGCCACCCAGGCGCCCCCTGGCCATTCCTTTAGAACAAGGCTTGGCTCTCTGGTGAGGACGCTATGCCCTCACAAAGCGCCTTTCTGTCCGAGCATTAACCTGTCTCACAGCAGCTTCTGCCCTTAGATGGCAGAGCCCAGGGCTCCAGCCCAGGGGATCAGATAAAGGTTACCCTCCTGAACAAGGAGCCGCCGCCTGGCCTGAGGCTTATGGTGCGTCAGTGGGACGTGGACGAACGTGTCGACACAGGCGAGCTCATAGACGGGTCCGTCCCACATTGTCCTGCTGCACTGGTTCTGGGATCACGAGGTCCCAGGGAGGCAGAGAGGCCGGTGATGCAGGCAGGGGCTCACTGTGCGCAGGCAGCACGGTGGGAGCCCCTGAGCTGCCTTCCTGTGTCCCCCAGTTGGCTGCTCACCAGCCACAGAGACCCTGCGTGGTCCAGAGAGGAGACCCCTTGTCTGGGAAGCTGGCCGTTTGCACCGCTGGGAAGGGGCCTGAGCGTGGTGGCCGCCATTCTGACCGCCGTGTCCCTACACACTTCAGGCTCTTGAGAGCTCCCCCACCCACCGCAATCACAGAGTCACTGACCATGAGGACGTGAACCTCACCACTGTGTGCCCACAAGTGCCATAGCGTCCTGGACCAGTACGGGACACCTGGCCAGGCGTCTGGCAACAAATCAGCAAACTAGGCAGCGGGAGATGCACGCTAACCCTACATGACCCATGTTCCCTGCGATCTGAGCCCCGTACCGTAACGTTCACCCTCTTTTTGCAGCAACTAAACGACCAAGGCATTTCATTCTTGTGTTTTAAGTAGCGTGTCCATACCGCGTGGTTAAATGGAGTGACATTTGTTCTGCTTTATTTATTTTTTTAGAAGATTTTTATTTATTTATTTGACAGGCAGAGATCACAAGTAGGCAGAGAGGCAGGCGGAGAGAGAGGGAGGAAGCAGGCTCCCCGCTGAGCAGAGAGCCCGATGCGGGGCTCGATCCCAGGACCCTGAAATCATGACCTGAGCCAAAGGCAGAGGCTTTAACCCACTGAGCCACCCAGGCGCCCCTCCTTTATTTTTTTTATGAAGTTCATCATTTTGGAGGGTGCGGTTCTGCAGCTTCTAGTGCATTCGCGACGTGCCACGTCAGCACCTGTTCCAGAACGTTCTGTTCACCCCTGTTTGCCATCACCCCCCGGGGCCCTCCACCCCTGAACCCCCAGGGTTTCTGTGTGCCGTTGCCTATCTGGACGTTTCACACACACAATGCGACAGCGTGTGGCGTCTGTCAGCAAGTGTCACGTTCACATGGATTGTCCCCGGGGAGGCTTCCTCCTGGGTAAACAGTGCACCCTGTTCTATGGAGGGACAGCCCCGGGGGGACAGCGGGGGGCCCCGCAGCTCTGTTCCCACGGGCCCTTGGTGCCGGGTGCCGCATGCACGCGTGCTCGCTTCCCTTGAGGGCAGCATTGCTCTGTCATGGGTCCTTCCACACTAGCTTTCAGACAGGCCACCAGCCTGGCTTCCACAGCAGCCACACCGTGTCCAGCCCAGTGGTACTGAAGCAGCTCCCGTGTCCCCATGCCCTCAGCAATACCCTTTAGTGTCTGTTCTCCCGACTGAAACTGGCTGGGGGTGTAGGAAACGGGGTCTCACCGTGGTCCCCGCGGCACTCCCCTAATGACCAAGGTGGGGTCATGTCTGTGTTGGCTGTTTCTGTAGTTTCTTTAGGGGAAAATCTGCAGAACTCCTTGGCCCATTTACGAGTGGGGCTATTTATCTTAGTGGGTCGTAGGAGTTCTTAATGTGGGCTGCGTGCTAGACCCTTGTCAGAGCGGAGACTGGCAAGTGTTCTCTCCCGCCAGGAGCGTTATACTTTTTTCATGGGGAGAATGCCTCTTTTAAGCCACTGAGCATGGACTCTAGAATTTCAGTAGGTGTCAGTCCGAGATCCTAGTGCCAGCTCCCCCAGTTGTGTGGCCTTGGGCAGGTCAGCGCCCCTCTCTGGGCCTTAGCGTTCATACCACAGGCAGCACTGATTTGTGAGATCCGGTGGGAGAAAGTCAGGGAGCCTGGCTGGTCAGGTGGACGGTGTGGACTGGGCCTGGCCCATTGGGTGGATGGTGTGGACAGGGGCTTATCGGACAGACAGTGCAGACAGGGGCCCAGCCCATTGGGTGGACAGTGTGGACAGGGGCCCGTCAGACAGATGACGTGGTCGGGGCCCGGCTTATCAGATGGATGGTGTGGACAGGGGCCCATCAGGTAGATCGTGTGAATGGAGGCCCAGCCCGTTGGATGGATGGTGTAGACAGGAGCCCACCCCATTAGGCAGATGGTGTGGATGGGGGCCCAGGCCATTGGGCAGCCGGTGTGGATGAGGGTCCAACCCAGCGTGGATGGTGTGGATAGAGGCCCGTGGACAGACAGTGTAGACCGGGGACCATCAGATGGATGGTGTGGATGAGGGTTCAACCCAGTGTGGATGGTGTGGATAGAGGCCCGTGGACAGACAGTGTAGACCGGGAACCATCAGATGGACGGTGTGGATGGGGGCCCATTGCACAGATCGTGTGAATGGGGGCCTGTGGGGCAAACACTGTGGATGGGGGCCCAGCCTGTCCAGGCAGACAGTGGACAGGCCCAGTCTGTCAGGCAGACAGTGTGGACAGGGGCCCATTGGGCGGATGGTGTGGACGGGGGCCCGTGGGACCGATGGTGTTGAGGGGGGTCTAGCCCGGATGGGTGGTGTGGAGGGAGGCCTGTGGGGCAGATGGTTGAATGTGGCCCATGGGGTGGATGGTGTGGACGGGAGCCCATGGGACGGACAGTGTGGATGTGACCCATGGGACAGACGGTGTGGACTGGAGCCTGTGGGACAGACGGTATGGAGGGAGGAGGTCTAGCCTAGGATGGATAGTATGGATGGGATGGGAGTTCGGCCCCAAATGGACTGTGTAGACAGGGGCCCGTGGACAAATAGTATGGAGGGGGACCATGGGACGGACAGTGTGGACAGGTGTATGGCCCAGGATGGATGGTGCGGACGGGGGCCTGTAGGACCAACGGCGTGGACAGGGGCCCAGCCCAGGATGGATGGGGGGGCCCGTGGGACGGATGGTGTGGACATGGCCCGTAGGATGGACAGTGTGGACGGGGGCCTGTGGGACCGATGCCTGTGGGACAGATGGTGTGGACGGGGGCCCATGGGACAGATGGCATGGATGTGGCCAGTGGGGCAAACAGGGGCCTATGGGACAGATGGTGTGGATGGCGGTCTAGCCCAGGATGGACGCTGTAGATGGGGACCTGTGGGACAGACAGTGTGGACTGGGGCCCAGCCTGTCAGATGGATGGTGTGGATGGGGACATCGGGCAGACGGTGTAGACAGGGGCCTGGCCTGTTGGACGGACGTTGTGGACGGACACTGTGGATGGGGGCCTGTGGGGCAGATGGTGTAGACAGGGGGTTGTAGGACAGACAGCGTAGACGTGCCTCATGGGACAGACTGTAGACAGGGCTGTCATTAGGGCATTGCCCCCCTCACCTGTGTGCCTGTGTGTCCCCAGCCAACAACATCTGCTTCTACGGGGAGTGCTCCTACTACTGCTCCACGGAACACGCCCTGTGCGGGAAGCCGGACCAGATTGAGGGCTCACTGGCAGCCTTCCTGCCTGACCTGTCCCTGGCCAAGAGGAAGACGTGGCGGAACCCCTGGAGGCGCTCGTACCACAAGCGGAAGAAAGCAGAGTAAGTGTCAGGCAGGCCCTGCCATGCGGGGCCACATCCTTCTGCTGGCATCGCGGGGGTCTCAGAGGCTTCTGCCCACTGTGCTCAGACGGGCCTCGGGCCTGCTGCCAGCCTCAGGCTGGAGGGAGTATCAGGAAAGGGGGGCACATGCAACTCTGCCTGCCCCCAGTGGGCGACACCGCCCCTCATGCATAGAAGGCAGGAAGGGCAGCCTCATTCTGGGAACCAGACGCATCCCCCACGTGGTGCCGCCGGCCCAGTGCAGGCTGGAAACACAGCCTCTCAGGACTGGAACTCTGCATTCGCTCCGTGCCTTTCTTGTCCCTGAAGACATGGCTGTGAAGGGGTCTCTGGGGTGCGGTGTCCAGGTCCTAACCCTCCAGAACCCTTGCATCTGGAGCGAACAGCAGCCTCCAGACATGGCTTGATCACCTCCCAACCCCCTGCTCCTGTTAATGCAGCCTCAGCTGGCAGCTCTGCTCTGTGGTGATCTTAATGAAGCCTCATGGTGGTGATCTTAATGCAGCCTCAGCTGGTGATCAGCCTCTGTGGTGATCTTAATGCAGCCTCAGCTGGCAGCTCTGCTCCTGTTAATGCAGCCTCAGCTGCCAGCTCTGCTCTGTGGTGACAGAGCAGAGCAGAGCAGAGCTGCCAGCTGAGGCTGCATTAACAGGAGCAGGGGGTTGGGAGGTGATCACCTCTCTCCACCCCAAGTCCTCACTGCAATAATCCCGCTGTGCTGAGCTGGTCTGGGCCTCCCTGTCCACCCAGAGGAGGAAACTGACCTGCTCACATGGGCTCCCCCACAGGTGGGAAGTGGACCCCGACTACTGTGAGGAGGTGAAGCAGACACCCCCCTATGACAGCAGCCACCGTGTTCTGGACATCATGGACATGACCATTTTTGACTTCCTCATGGGTAAGTCAGCAGCCCGGGCTTCCACCGGGAGCGCCCACCCTGTATGTGACCCAGCAGGGGTCAAGCCCCTGCTTTGCTCTGTCCCTTGGGCTCCAGGCTCAGAGGTAGAGAGTCGGCTCCTGAGATTTCAGCTTGCTTCTCTCCACAGGAAACATGGACCGCCATCACTATGAGACTTTTGAGAAGTTTGGGAACGAGACGTTTATTATCCACTTGGACAATGGAAGAGGGTGAGCCGCGTTCTTACTCCTCCAGACCCAGGAGGACCAGGCTCTGAGTGGGGGATGGTGGCCATCCCCCTCAGATGCTGTGTGTGTGATGCAGGGTGCTGGCCCTGGGTCTCCAGCTCCTGACGGCAGGAAGCATTGGTAGTGTTACTCCTCCTGGTCCCCAGGGTCACCCCTGTGTGCTGAGTCCTGCGATGTTCTCATGTTGCCCAGGAGAAACTGAGGCCCAGAGAGGCTGCTTGCCCAGAAAGGCTGTGAGGAGCACTTTGCCCATCACATAGTCACATGGGATTGGCTAACTGGGACATGTGACCCTCCCTACCCCACAAAGAGGGCCTGTGGCCACTGCATGCTGGGCCCTGGGCTGTCCTGGGCCACCGAGGAGAGCCGTCTGCTGGGTGGATGTGGGTACAGGGACCTGCCTTTCCCAAATAATTACTAGTGCTGGTGCTAGGACAAGTTGGCACCTGGCACCTGGACAGTTGGGTGTGGGGGCTGCGGACACCCAACTGCCAAGGACAGTACCATGGCCAGACCCTGGGGGCACCTTCTCTGCTTAGCCTGTCTCAGACCCCAGTACAGCAGCCAGAACACTAGGGTACTTTCAGGGACATGCCTCATCCCAGGGCCTGTGTCTGGTGCTGGGCACAGCAAAGACAAGACCACAGAGCCCAGGTGCTAGGGACACAGTGCCGGAGTGCTGGTGACAGCCAGGGGTGCTGGGGATCTAGTGTTGGTGTGCTAGGGAGAGCCAGCCAGAGGGCTGGAGACACTCAGCCGGGGATGCTGGGGCACAGTGCCGGGGTGATGGGGATAGTCAGCCAGGGGTACTGGGAACTCAGTGCTGGGATGCTGGGGACATTCATCCAGGGGTACTGGGGCACAGTTCTGGGGTGCTGGGGACACTCAGCTGGGGATGCTGGAACACAGTGCTGGGGTGATGAGGAGAATCAGCCAGGGGCACTGTGGACATGGTGCTGGGATGTTGGGGACACTAAGCCAGAGGTTCTTGGGACAATCAGCCAGAGGGGATACAGTGCTGGGGTGCTGGGGACACTCAGCCAGGGATCCTGGGGCACAGTGCCGGGGTGATGGGCACAGTCAACCAGGGGTACTGGGGACACAGTGCTAGGGACAGTCAGTTGTGGGAGCTGGGAACACATTGCTGGTGATAGCTGGAGATGCTGGGGACAGTCAGCAGGGAGCACTAGGGATATAGTTCTTGGGTACTAGGGACACTCAGTAGGGGTGCTAGGGGCAGTCATCCAGGGGTGCTGGGGCCACTCAGCCAGGGGTCTGGGGACAGTCAATCCAAAGTGCTGGGGCACAGTGCCAGGGGCACTGGGGACACTCCACTGGGCATACTGGGGGCACTCACCCAGGGGTGCTGGGGACAGTCAGCTATGGGAGCTGGGAACACCGTACTGGTGCCAGTCAGCCAGGGGCTGCTGGGGCACAGTGCCAGGTTGCTGAGGACACTCAGCCGGTGGTACTGGGGACAGTGTTGGCATGTTGGGGACACTCAGCCAGGTGTGCTAGGGAGAGTCAGTTGGGGGTGCTAGGGACACAGTGCCAGGATGCTGGGGCAAGTGCCAGAAGTACTGGGGATAGTCAGCCGGGGACCCTAGGACACACTGCTGGGTGCTGAGGACAGTCAGCCAGTGGCACTGGGGACACAGTGCTGGGATGCTGGGGACTCAGCTGGGGTGCTGGAGACACAGGGCTGGGTGCTGGGGACAGACAGCCAGGGGCACTGAGGACATATTGCTAGGGTGCTGGGGACAGTTATCTGTGGGTTCTGGGAACACAGTGCTGGGGACACTCAGCCAGACGTGCTGGGTTACAGTGCCAGTGGTACTGGGGATACTCAGCTGGGGGTGTTGGGCATAGTATTGGGGGTGTTGGGACAATTAGCCACAGTGCTGGCTAAGTTCCTGCGAGGAACACTCAGCCAGGTGCTAGGTTATAGTGCCAGGTTATAGTTGGGGTCACTCAGCTGGGGGCACTAGGGACACAGTGCTGGGTGTGTTGGGACCCTAACCCAGGGGTGCTCGGCACAGTCAGGTGTCCTAGGGACACCCAGCTGAGGTGCTGGGGTCATAGTGCTAGGGACACTCCACTGGGGGGTGTGGGGACACTCAGCTGGGGTGCTAGGTTACAGTGCCGGGGGTGCTGGGACACTTAGCCATGGCACCGGGGACACAATGCTGTGATGTTGGGGACACTCAGCCGGGGGTGTTGGTGACAGCTGGCTGTGCTGGGGACACAGTGCTGGGGTACTAGGGACAGTGAGCTGAGGGTGATGGGCACAAGGCTGGGTGCTGGGGACACTCAGCCAGGGGATATGAGGCACAATGCCAGGATGGTGGGGAAAAAGTGCCAGCATGCTGGGGACACTCAGGAATGCTGGGGCACAGTGCTGAAGTGCTGGAGTCAGCCAGGGGTGCTGGGGACACAGTGCTAGGGACACTCCACAAGGGGGCGCTTGGGACAATCAGCCATGGGCATTGGGGACGCAACACCAGGGTGCTGGGGAGTCAGCTGGGGGTGTGGGGGACACTCAGCCGGGGATGCTGGGGCACGGTGCCAGGGCTGCTGGGGAGAGTCAGCTGTGGGCGCTGGGAACACAGTGCTGGTGACGGTCAGCTGAGGGCACTGGGGACCTAGTACGTGGTACTGGGGACAGTCAGCTGGAGGCACTGGCGTCAAAGTGCTGGTGGGCTGGGAACAGTCAGCCCAGGATGCTGGGCATATAGTTCTGGGGTACTGGGGACACTCAGCCAGGGGTGCTAGGAACAGTCAGTTGTGGGTACTGGGGCCATCAGCCAGGGGCACTGAGGACACGGTGCTGGGGTGATACAGGCAGTCAGCCAGGGGTGCAGGGGACACAGGACACAGTGCTAGGGTGGTGGAGATAGCCGGGGCGCTGGGGATACAGTGCTGGGATCCTGGGAATACTCAGCTGGGGGCGCTGGGGAGTCAGCCAGGGGTGCTGGGGACACTCAGCTGGGGGTGCTGGGGATCTAGTGCTGGGTTCTGGGGACAGTCAGCTGGGGACACTGGGGTCAAAGTGCTGGGGACAGTCAGCCAAGGGTGCTGGGCATATAGTTCTGGGGTACTGGGGACACTTAGCCGGGGTGCTAGAGACAGTCAGCTGGGGGTGCTGGGGCCACTCAGCCCGGGGCACTGGGGACAGTCGGGCAGGGGCACTGAGGACACGTGCTGGGGTGATGCAGTCAGCTGGGGGTGCAAGACACTCAGCTGTGGGTGCTGGGGTCATGGGCGGGGTGGTAGAGACAGCTGGGGGTGCTGGGGATGCAGTGCTGGGATCCTGGGGACACTCAGCCAGGGTCACTGGGGACACTCAGCCAGGGATAGTAGGGACAGTCAGCCAGGGGTGCGGGACACAGTGCCGGAGTGGTGGAGACAGTCGGGGGCACTGGGGAGAGTCAGCCAGAGGTGCTGGGGTCGGCCAGCTGGGGGCGCTGGGAACACAGTGCTGGGATGTTGGGGGCACTAGGCCGGGGGTGCTGGGGACACTCAGCCGGGGGTGCTAGGGACACAGTGCTGGGGATACTCCGCCGGATGGTGATGGGGGCACTCAGCCAGGAGTGCTGGGGCACAGTGTCGGGGGTGCTGGGGCACAGTGCCAGGGGTACTGGGACACTAAGTCGGGGTGCTGGGGATACAGTGCAGGGGGTGTTTGAGACAGCTGTGGGAGCTGGGAACACAGTGCTGGTGACAGCCAGCGGGTGCTGGGGACACTCAGCCAGGGGTGCTAGTTACAGTGCCGGGGTGGGGGACAGGCAACCGAGGGTGTTGGGACACTCAGCCAGGGTGATGGGGAAAGTCAGCTGGGGGTGCTAGGGACACAGTGCTGGGGTGCTGGTGATAGGCAACGGTGTTGGGGACACTCAGCAGGGATGCTAGGGGTAGTCAGCAGGGGGTGCTGGTGATAGGCAACTGTGATGGGGACACTCAGCCGATGTTGCTGGGGACAGTGCTGGGGTGGTGGAGACAGCCAGAGGCGCTGGGGACACAGTGCTGGGTACACTCAACTGAGAGCACTGGGGACACTCACCCAGTGTGCTGGGACACTCACCTGGGGGTGCTAGGGACACAGTGCTGAGGACAGTCCACTGGGGGTGCTGGGGACACTCAGCCAGGGGGCTGGGGCACAGTCCTGGGTAATGGGGACAGTTAGCTGGGGCATTGTGGACACAAAGCCGGGACTTGGGGGACAGCAGTGTCTTGGGGACACACTGCCCCATCTCCATGGCTGTGGCTCTCCAGTAGGGCATACAGGGCGCTGCCCGCTACAGGGCTGGGGTCCCCCATGGAGTGCCCTGTTGCAGGCTCTGCACACAGGTGTCCTGTGTGTCGTGTCCCCAACAATTCTGTGCTTCCTTGGCAGGTTTGGGAAGTATTCCCATGATGAGCTGTCCATTCTGGTGCCTTTACAGCAGTGCTGCAGGTATGGCGCCCCACTCTGCGTCCCCCCGCCCCCCGGGGAGCCCTCAGTCCAGCCACAGATTGGGCAGAGGCCCCCAGCCCCACTCCCACAGCCTGGCAGCATGCAGCCCAGCACCCGGAGCCCGAGTTGTGGCATCCCCAGCCCCTCCCGGCTCATGTCTCAGGCCAGCCGTGATGGCCCCCATCACAGATGAAGACACTAGGGCTCAGACTGGCGTCCTGCCCCCCCAGCACTCTGTGCCCCTCGCTGCCACCCTCTTTGGGGCTCCCCCCCCCCCATACCTCTTCCCTTTACGGGTGGGGAACCAAGCCATGGGGCAGAACCAGGAGCTCCCTGCCCGGGGAAGGTGTGTGGGGCTGAGCTGGGCTCAGTCTCCCGGATGCATGGGCCATCCTCCCCGCCCTGCGTCTGCCTGGAGTGTCGGGTCCCTGCGGGCACTGCCAGGCCTCCCGTGGCCACCTGCTCGGGTGGACCCTTACTGCAGTGCCTCCGGGAGGCAGGGACCCGCCTGGGACTGCCCCTGGCTTGGTGCCGGTGTCCCCTGTGCCCAGGCCCCAGAGGCTGGGGCCTGACCTGTCTCTCCCCGGCAGGGTCCGGAAGTCCACCTACCTTCGGCTGCAGCTCCTGGCCAAGGAGGAGTACCGGCTGAGCCTGCTGATGGCAGAGTCCCTGCGCAAGGACCGCGTGGCCCCCGTCCTGTACCGGCCGCACCTAGAGGCGCTGGACCGGCGGCTGCGCATCGTGCTGCGGGCCATTGGGGACTGCGTGGAGAAGGACGGGCCGCACAGCGTGCTGGAAGACGACCTGGATGCCGAGCACAGAGTGCCCCCCAGCAGGTAGTGACCGAGAGCCGCCGGCCTGCCGTGGAGGAGGGACACGTGTGTCCACGCTGTGATTCGGAGACTGCAGGAACAGATGGACCGCTCCGTGGGTCAGGCACCGCAGGCCCGACGGGACTCACGGTGTCCGCTTTGAGACCGGAGAAGGCTGGGGAGGGGGCGCTCTGTGCTCATGGACAAGGCGGCCTGGCGGCGGGGGCCACCCACCCTTCTATATGGGAAGGAAGCCTTTACTGACTATTTTGTATTTATACTTGGTGTCTATGTATATAAATAGAGCGACACCTTGCAGACCCCAGACCACCCACCAAATGCACACGTGGGGGCCGTGCCCCCTGGGGCCGGCCTCTCCTGCCAGGTGTGCTCCCACTCTGGACCTAACTTGAAACAGACTCCCACCTGTCCTCCCTCCTGGGAGGCCCGCGGCCAGACGGCTCACGGTCTCGGCCCGGTGCACGGCGGGGCTCCCGACGGCGCCATAGGCTGGTCGGCGGGCAGACTCCCAGTTTCAGAGTGACGTCAGTGACCACGTCTTCCGTTTCTCAGAGCCACCCGGCAGCGCCTGGGACCTCCTTTGGCGGCCCAGGGTGCTGCTCGTCTCCTGACTTCGCTTTGATCATTGGTGCAAAGACATCACACGGGCTCCTTCAAGGGCCTCGGCAACAGGCCGAATTTTGCAACATTTTTGTGGAATAGTTTGCAATGTGGTAAAAGTGCAATAAAAATAGAGCAAATGTATGCTGGGGTCTGGGCCCCTCACGCCCTGAGCTCAGCAGCCACCCGGCCTCCCTCCACATAGGTCAGGCCTGGAAGAGGGCAGAGCCAGGCTCATCTTCCAAGGTCCAAGGGGCTGTGGCTGGGAGGCAGGAGGTGGGGGAAGCCCCCTGTCCCACTCCTGGTGTGGCCGACCAAGCTGGGCAGGGGGTCCCTGAAGACATGGGCCAGTCCCAGAGGGCAGCATCACATCTACACAGCCCAGGTGTGCCCAGTGGAGCCAGGAGAAGTCCGGCCCTGTAGGCCGCAGGGCCTGAATCTTGCTGGGAGGCCTGCCTGGGGGCTCCCCGAGATTGTTGCCTGCAGGGGCTCAGTGTGGGCACGGGGCACCGCGACAGGCCAGCCCCAGGGGTTCCAAGGGGAGGACACTGCTGAGCACTGACATAAACCCCAGAGAGTCCCAGGGAGCAGAGAGTCCTGCGTATCAGAGCCCTGGCCACCTCCAGGGCTCCCAGCCTCTCTGGTGCCCCAGGACCACTGGTTTCTGTGCACCTGGCTCCATGCAAAGCTGCCACCACAAATTATTCCTGGTCTCTAAGGCAAAACAGCAAGGTTCATCTTGTTTTCCTCATTTCACAGGTGGGGACACGGAGGCTCAGGGAGGGGCTGACATATAGCACAAAAGTCAGTTTAGGTTTCCAGAATGGCCAAGCCGTTGCCTGCCAGGTGGAGGGGGTACGGCCCACGGCAGAACCACAAAGGGACCTCAGGCTACCAAGGAAGTAAATGGGGGGATGATAAAGTGAACCCCAAAGGCAGCCCCCATCAGTAACCCACCTGGCACTCACTTCCCACCCAGCACTCCCCTGGTAACACCACTGGCTCAGGCGTCCCTGCCCCTTCCTGCCTGTGGCTGTACCTGCGTACCTATGGCCTCACCCCTCCCCCAGCCTCCTGCTGGGCCCCTGTCCCTGCTGCACAGGGAACAGGTAAGTACCTGGAGGAGGACCTGACGAGGTCCCACGATCAGAAGCAGCCAGTTCTGCTGCCGGGAGAACGTACCCCCCAGCCTCCTCCCAGGCCGCCCCAAGAGAACAGAGGGACTCTGAAGCCAGGACTGCTGTCCTTACCCCCCAGGTCCCCGGTCCATGTGCCACGGGTCCAATGGTGCTCACTGGGTGGCTGGGCTGCTGGAGGCAGGCCGGAGGGCCCGCTGTTGACCTCGACGGACCCTGGAGGTTTGCAGGGTGGTGAGGGGGACACACGGCCAACTCCCATGTGCGGCTCCAAATAACAGGGATGGCAAAGGGACAGAGGAGATGGAAATCCTGGGGCAGGGCCATGTGCAAAGACAGGTCTCCCGAGCTCCTGAGTAGAGGCCCGACCTCCAATGTGCCAGCATTCACAGACGGACCTTCAAGGAGGCAATTCAAGTTGAAGGTGGGGCAATCCCTCAGGACTGATGTCCTTGCAGGAGGAGGAAGCACCCCTGCAGATCGCCCCCGGCACACGCAGGGGCAGGCCACACGGGGCGGGCCACGTGGGGACAAGCAGGAGACCTCACCAGGAGCCAGCCCGGCCCCTGGTCTTCAAAGTCCGCCCTGCGGACAGTGAGAGAACATGACGCCCGTGTGTCCGCGGCCCCGCGCAGGAGCTCTAAAGCAGCGCCCGCGGCACGGTGGGACATCCACATCTGGGCTTTTCCCTCGGGTCCCAGCACAGGACTCCCAGGTCTTTTGGAGCTGCCTGAGCAAAGGGAAGAGGAGGAAAGCAGGGGGAGGCCAGTGACAGGGCTGGCCAGGAAGAGCATTGTAAGCAAGCACGCAGTGGTCACCCAGATTCATGTCAGAACCTGTCTCTGGGACCTGGAGTCCAATCAAACCAAACCATTCCCCGGCGCACCCACGGCTGTGGGAGAGAACTCAGAACCAACACCCAGACCACCCTTCCCCCCGGGGACTCCAGTGAAAGCTCGTGGGGTGCCAAGAGGCCAGAGCGGAGGGAGCAGGTCCCGAGCAAGCAGGAGAAAAAAGGGCTTCCCACTCAACTCCTCTTGGTGCAAGTCAGCTTTCCCGGGACCCTTACCCACCCGTCCAGCCGTCAGACCAGAGAGCATCTCACCAGAGGTGGCTAGGGGA
The DNA here is from genome assembly GCF_022355385.1 of Mustela nigripes. NCBI lineage: Eukaryota > Metazoa > Chordata > Mammalia > Carnivora > Mustelidae > Mustela > Mustela nigripes. The sequence continues at coordinate 119,015 of NC_081567.1, forward strand.
AAGTGCGGGCAAGAACTCAAACAAAACCCCCCTCAGTCGGCCTGGGAACTCCTTCTGGAGACTCGAGGGGCAGGGAGGGGGGCAGGCAGCACCCTGCCCGAGGCCATGGGGGACAACATTCGTGCAGAGGGGCAATGCAGGTGGGTGGGCACCGCCTCATTTCCCAGCCCCTCCCCAGAAGTCTGAGATGCACGAAGGACAAAGGACACCCCCCATGGCTCAAAAGAAGGATGACAAAGGTGCCTCACAAACTGCAGGCCCTCCCGGGTGCACCCTCTGGCTCCCCAGGCCAGCTGGGAGGAACCTGAATGCACAGACCACGGGGGCCAGAGCCTCAGAGGCCAAGCGCCCGGGCAGAGCTTTCGGCAGGCTCCCAGGCGGTCCAGCCGCAAAGCCTCACCTCAGCGGCTTCCACTGTCACCCAGATCACAGAGCCACCCCCACGCATCCATCCCAAATCCTGACCAGTTTCCGAGGAACATTCCGCTCCTCCCAGCACCCCACCCAAAGGGACCTTAACAGAAGAGGCGAGCAAAGGAGGTTGCAAGCAACCTCTGCCTGGGTGTGGTGTGTGGGGAGTGAAGGCAGACAAAAGAGCAGAATCCCAAAGCCCCCCCACGTGGGGAAGAGCTGCCCATATGCACGGAGGGAACTTTCTTACTCTTCACGGCATTTGGAAGGAAGGGTTCAGAGCTGGCTGGGACCTGCCCACCTGGGAAGTGGGAACAGTGTCCACTCTATCTCACAGGGTAAGGACGGCTCCTGGCCTGCTGGTTTTAAAGGGTCAAATGGGGTGAAGCTGTGAAAGGGGTCAGCTGCCGGGTGGGGTCTGGTGGGGTCCACACTGGGGCCTCGGCCCAGATCAGGCTAGGCTGCTGTGCCCACCCGAGGCCCCTGGTGTGGCCATCCCTGTGGGTCGCAGGGCTTTAAGAGGCAACTTCTCTTCACCAGGCTGACTGCTGTAGCCAGATATGTCCTGTGGCCACCATCAGCCAGGAAAGGCCCCCCACCCGACCCCACCCCACCCCGGGGTGGGGTGGGCACCAGAAACACTGCCCAAGACTGGTCCACTTGCACCACCTAGAGGAGAGCCCCAGAAAAGCAAGAGCCACACTGCAGGGCCCAAGGACCACCCCCAAATTCAACTCTCGGAAAGTCGGTCCAGACGGTAAATGTCTGCTCTTAGCCTAAGCCACTAGTTTGGAGTGGCTTGTTATGCAGCACACGGAACAAAATGCACCTGTCAAGACTTTTGTATGAACTTGAAGAACATCTCCATCCATTCACAGTTGCTCCAAGCTCACTTGCTAGGAGCAGAAGATCAGCCTGACTCCATTTCTATATCCTAGCTATTCCTGTTTCTACTGAGCTACTGCACAGGTCCTTGCAATGAGCAAAACACAGGTCGGTTTGCTCTCCTATGTTGTTTGTGAGACAGACTGCACACTCTGCTATATGCCTGCTGCCCATGGCCTGCCTCCCCTCGAGAAGCAGGCCTTCCTCTTACTAGGACCTTGGCCCCGCTATAGAGGGTCCCAAGCCCTTGTGAGCCTCAGTCATTAGCTTGATCCACGGGATCTCCGTGGGTAGGAGTGAGTGTGAGGCAGGGACAGAGTGCAAGGGGGCAGTCTCCCCATCCCATCTGGGGGCAGGATTTACATAATTAGCTTTGTTCTTTCGTTGGTCATTCATCACACCGAAGTGTAGGGTTCTGGAAAGGCATGTTTAAATATTTGTGAATGCCCTGTCTTGCTTCTGATTTTAAAAGAGCCATGATTGCTGGCCAAGAAGAAATCCCAAGATACTAACTGCCTCCATTTACCTTGGCTGCCAAGAGCGCACACTCAGCCACAGCCATCAGAAGCTTATTCTAATGCCTATCGTGTTGGTTTGGAAAAGTGACATGGATGTGATTTTTAGATTTCTTCTTAATTCTCCCCATGCGTCACTCATGGAAAGTTTGGGAGCAAAAGAACCAAATTTCCCCTCGGAGCTCCAAGGGAGCTCCAGCCAAATCACTGTGGGAAAAGACTAGGACCTTTCCTCTGTGGGAGCTGCTGCACACTTGCCCAGCTGGAGAACTTCTCATAAGGTCTCGAACACTGTGCGCTCCACCAACGCCAGCCCAGCACAAGCAAGCCTTGGAGGCCTCTGCTCTTTAAGGTTCTGGTTTGATTTTTAAGGAAACTGGGCATTAATAAATCTATATGCCCAAATTAGCAAATGATTATCCACATAAGGAGTTTCCTGAAAGTATTTACATTTAAAAGGCGACTTATAAATGAGTTCTGATTCGTTCAATATCCTGTAAGGTTAAAAATCAAGTTCTTGAAGAATGTTCTATGTTAGCTGTTTTGCGAACAGTTCCCACTTTCAGAAATCGAAACTGAATATTCAGCGTGTGGACGGAGTCTGCTTCTGAACGACTGAATTACCGGTGGTTTCTATTTTCATACCTTTCTCTGTTTTATACACTTTCTGGAACAGACACAGCCTTTAATTAAACAACACAGCAGGGTCCAAGCAAGCCGTGACTTGGCGTAACAGAGAGTGTCTGAAGGTCCCCGTGTTCCCTTCCTTTCCCCATCCTCTTTCCTGCTGCTCCAAACATAAAAACAGATTGTTTATCAAGACCAGAATTTTCTTCTTGCCATTTAGGAAAGCATACCAACCGGTAGGAGTCACCGCTGCCCTTTTGATATCTGTGAGTGGCACCGCATGGCCAGTTTGGGTGGGCAGGTGAGAACCACCGATGGGCTGGCGTGGAGACCCTTCCCGAGGGCTGGTGGCCCCGGGGATCTCCTCCATGTGCCTGTGCCACGTCTCCGCCCAGCCTCCCGGCCACACATTCGGACATCCGGAGTCTCCATCACCTTCCTGGAGGGTCTGAGTTCGAATCCTCTCCCTGCCACACACAGGGGGCGTCACACAGGCGAGACCCCGTGGAATGGAATCAACCAGACGTGTCCAACTCGAGGGACCGTCCCGAGAGGTGAACCAGTCGGTGTATGTAAAAACATCTCAGAACCTTCCTGACTCTATTTGCTACTGACACCACTGTGTTCAGTAGAATTTCAAGGACATTTCTGCCTAAAAATCAGAGAAGCCTTCTCACTTGCCAGGCCCCATATTAATAAGTTCATTTTAAAGTAATTCAGATAAATGTTCCAGAAGTCTAAGGAACTAAAATTCATTAGGCTTGTTTTTGAACCGACCAACCGGTACTTCCTCCTGATCCGAGGGAACCGTGTGGAGGTCCCATCCTTTCATGCTTTACTCGCCCGCCTAGCCCCTGCGACCTCACTGGGAGAGTCTAGGACGGGACCAACCGAAACCTCAGAGGGGGTGAGGGACCCGGCCTGCACTCCCCTGCCCAGGTGGCCTGACCAGACTGTCCCCTGCTGCCACCCCCCCCAATCCCTGCCAGGACGCCAAGGCCCCTGCTGACCTCTCCCGGGGGCTGTGCCCTCTCCTGCCCGTCCGTGTCTGGCTTCAGCATCTCCTCCTCCTTGGCCACATGCCACACTGGCCACAGGCAGCTCCTGTCAGCTCGGACAGGCTGCTTGTCCTCTTGGTGGGTTTCAAAGCAGCTGGCAGATGCCTCGTGCTGGGTTCCGGGTCCAGAGGAAGCTCCCACGGATCAACCAAAACCAGACTAGGGACCCGGCACCCCGACAAGGTCTCAGATCCAGCGGCTCTGAAGGTGATCGGCTTGCACCCACAAACACAGACTCCAGCAGAACCAGCCATCCCATTGAATGTGTCTACTGGCTTTACACAGAAGCAAGATTCCACCAGGGGCGTCACAAAATGCATCACAGGATTTGGGACCAAATGCCCACCCCAGCAGAGGAGCCCAGCTGCAGCTGGGAGAAAAGGTCGCCTGCTTATCATGCTGTTACAACATTCAGGGTTTTCCATCGACCCCCATAAGTGACACCTGGGGGAGGACAGAGTTTTCGGTAAGGAGAGCTCTTCATTGGAAGTGGTCTTTGGCTCTGATCATCACCACCAGTGGGGCGCAGGGCCCGGGATTATTGTCATCTGCTTCTCCATGGGCTGGTATGTGGCCTTTCCAAGGGAAGGGACCATTTTCAGGGGCTGGGCCAGCTTACATGATGTGTAAGGTGCTGAATGGGCCAGACATGACCCAGGCCTGGAGGTGACAGCTCCCCTGGGAGGTGCTCCCCTGGGAGGTGCATGCCCTACTCTAGCTCAGGGCTCCCTCCTCATGAGGTTCAGGGTTAAGGGGCCATAGGAGCCATTCACCGAGGGGTGGAAGGTTGGAGTGAAGCCACCATGTGGTTTCCCGCTTGTCCATCATCTGTGTGACAGAAGCTTCAAGGTCCTTCTTGTAGCCTGGTGCACAGGGTCCCCTGATGCCGACTGACCTCGCTGGCCAGGACAGGGCTCCGGCCTATCCTACCTGCTCCCACTACATCTGTCTGACCATGCAGCTCCTGCGGAGGCCAAGCCTCAGAACCCAGACTCTCCGAGAAGGCAGCTGGAGCTGGACAGAAAGATGTGGAGGGAAGGAGGAGGACATGAACAGGATCTGGCAGAGAAAGTCCCCGTGGAGCCGAGGGGATGGGATTCCCTCTTCAGCACAGATGGCCTGTCTCCAATCTCGTTCCCGAAGCCTGGCATCTGGGGTCTCCAAGCTGCAGGGTCATCTAATTAACCTTTTCATCTTGAGATCATCGTAGATTCCATGCAGCTGTGAGAAATGAAACCGAGATCCTAGGGACGCTTTACCCAGTCCCCTCTTGGGGACATCTTGCAACACTCCAACGCACAATCCCACGACCAAGACCTGGACCCTGATGCAGCACACGCAGAGCGTGGCAAGGCCACAAGGGCCCCTCACGTTGCCCTGTTACCACTGCAACCATCCCTCCTGCCTGGACCGCCTCCTCACCCTGGAAACTGCTCCTCTGTTCTGCATTTTACCATTCTGTCTTTTCAAGAAGGTCCGTAAATGGCAGCATGTAGTAGGTAACCCTTTGAGGCTGGCTTTTGCCCTCAGTGGAAGTTCCGTCCAGGCTTCCAGGGTATCGGTGGGTGGTAGCTTTGCGTCACTGAGGTATCCCTCGACGTGGAGGGGACCGAAGCTGGCTCTGCCATTTCCCTGGGGAAGGGCATCTGGGCAAGATCCAGTTTGGGGATGAGAGCAGAAAGGCGTGCGTGCAGGTATCTGGTGACTTCACTTCTTCGCTTCTCTGGGATAAATGGCCCAGAGGGCAGTTGCTGGTCAACACTCTGGCCACCTGTTTAGTTTTTAAAGGAGCCACGAGAATGTTTTCCATGGGGGCTGCACCGTGTTATGTTCCCACAGCCCAGCTCATCTGATTTTGGCATATGACAGAGGGGACAACATGGAGCTTCTGAATGTCTTTGAGCCCAGTGGGCTTCGGACTGTCAGCAGAAACTGGCCTCCCAGGTGGTGCTGGGGGAACCTGGAGGCACCAAGTCAGGCCTGTCCACCCTTCTCCGCCAGCGGCAATGGGCAGCATCAAGCTCTCGTGAGGCCAACTGGCTGGATGAACATAACTCATTTCTGACCTAAAGGTCGTGCTTTGAAAGCAGAATTTTCTGGCACTGGACCAGAGCGGGTCAGAGGGAAAGGGTCCAGCATTTCCTCCAAGGCCCTGGGACCCAGCCACACTGTCTCTCACTGCACAGAGGGGTGCCTCCTCCAGATCCCAGGAGGGGCTCGGGAGCCTGCTCACTCAGCGAGCCCCTGAGTGCAAGGGGCACCAAGCTCTCTGTCCTGGGAGCACACTCACTGTTTCCAAACTCTCTGGCCTGGACCCTGCTGCTCCAGGGCAGGAGGTGGGGCTGAGCCTGGTGGTGGAGGAGGCCACAGTCCTGGCCAGGCCTGTGGCCTGGCAACCCTAGGGTCCACTCTGGAATCCAGGGCGCGGGAGAAGCTAGTGGCTCCCTGCGCGTCCAGGGCGCACGGACCCGCGAGCTCCGAGGAAACATCCGCCAGGCCAGGGAGCCCAGGAGGAGCCCCAGCTCTGGCTCGGGGGCTGGGGGTGGGAGGTATACCCAGCTGCTCTGCCTCGAAATCTGGGGCCCGCGCAGGGAGCGCGGCAACGCGCACCCTGGCGGGAGCGGGAGGCGGGAGTGGCGTCCCGCCTGTCGGACCACCCAGAGCGGCATTCCCTCCTCCCTGGGTCCGCGGCGGTCAGAGGGTCACCAAGAGACCCGCTCGGCTCCCCTCAGCCGCTTTACTAGTGGCTGGGGCCTCCCCCGCGCTGGGATTGGATGCGAGAACGGGGTGGGCGCGGGCGGGGGGAACCCCAGAAGCCCAGGTTCCCAGTTCGGGGGTAGAGCAGCCCGCAGTGCAGACGCTGCCGGCCCACGCTAGGGAAACCTCACACCGACCTGGCGGGCTGGCGGGCGGCGCGGAGGCGGCGGCAACAACAGCGGCGGCCCCCGCAGGCGCCGGGCGCGCCAAGATGTTTGACAGCTCGCAGTATCCCTACAATTGCTTCAATTACGACGCGGACGACTACCCCGCTGGCAGCTCCGACGAAGAGAAGCGACTCACGCGGCCCGCCTACAGGTGACCTCAGGGCGTGTGGTCAGAGCCTCTCCGCCAGCGACCCTCCTCCTCAAGGGCTGGCCTGGGATGGAGGGAGGGCTTGCTTCCCTGGGGGGCGGGGGCTGGGGCGGTGGGGGGATTCAGAGGAGGAGACGCGTTCCCTCAGCAAAGTCCCAAGAGTGAAGATGAGCTTCCTGGGTCCGAGCAGAAGCGGGAGCGGGGCCCTCCAGGGTTCATGCTCCCCAGCAGCCCCTTCCTGTCTGCACCTCCCACACACCACGGAGCCCTGGGGGCTGAGAAGCCCTGCACTCCTAGAGGGGCTCCTGGCTGGAGGGGATTCCAGACTCCGGGGTGTCCCCTCCTCCGCCCCGCATGGCCCTATGCGCCCCTATTTGCAGCTACATCGCGCTGATCGCCATGGCCATTCAGCAGAGCCCCTCGGGCAGGGTCACCCTGTCCGGTATCTACGACTTCATCATGCGCAAGTTCCCCTACTACCGAGCCAACCAGCGCGCCTGGCAGAACTCCATCCGCCACAACCTGTCCCTGAACAGCTGTTTTGTCAAGGTGAGCCCTGGCCCCAGCCCGCCGCCCTGCTCCCTGGAAAGGCCCCTGAGTGTCCCGGGCTTAAGGGCTCCCTGATTCGGGGTGGGGGCAGGTTTTGCAGCAACAGCTGCTGGAAAGTTCGTTTTCGGCAAATCGGAGTGCCTCCGATTTGCTCCATGACCAACGCCATGCACCGCAAGGACAGGGACCTCTCCAGCACTTGCCCAGTGCCGGAGAAGGGTGGGCGGCGCGCACCGGGGGCCAGACCCTCGTGGAGCCCCTCCCTCTCCCGCAGGTGCCCCGAACAGAGGGCCACGAGAAGGGAAAGGGCAACTACTGGACGTTCGCGGGTGGCTGCGAGTCGCTGCTGGACCTCTTCGAGAACGGCAACTACCGGCGGAGGCGCCGTCGCCGTGGCCCCAAGCGCGAGGGGGCGGGGGAGGCGCGCACAGGGGCCTCGGAGGGGCCTCTGGGGCCGCCTGAGCCAACCCCCCACCGCCAGCCCCCTGCCCCCACCAGTCCCGCTGCCTTGCGGAAGGAGGAGCCCAGGGGCATCAAGTTCAGCATTGACTACATCCTGTCTTCACCCGACCCTTTCCCGGGGCTCAAATGTTCCTGCAGCCCCCAGGAGGGCAGAAACCCCCAGCCGGGAACCCAGCAAATGAACCTCCACCTTTGGACAGCATAAGGCAGGGCTGGCATCCAGGCAGCCTGGGGTCTTCCAGGGGATTTCAGCCCCCGCTCAAGCCAAGCGGCAAGGTTTTGCCACATCCTACTAACTTCCACAGACTCCTCCTGCTCCAGGCTGAAAACCACCCTGTGCTGCAGAGATGGGAGGTCAGTCTTCTGGCTTCATTGCTCCAAGTCCCCTTTGCAAGAAGACCCATGGGGTCCTACCTGACTAAAGCGTTTGCTCTAGATTCACTGAATAACCCTCCTCTGAGGACTAGGAACATGGGTTCAGGGCCACGTCCGCTTAGATCCGGGGCACATTTCACCCCTCCATCATCTGAGAGTTTGCTGCATAGACAGCCACGCCCGGGAAGGAGCCAGGGTGTCAGTGTTCAGTTGGTGAAGCGGGTGGGCATCCTCCCTCGAGCTAAAAGGGCTAAAAGAGAAGTCAGGTATCAGCTGAGCCCACGGACGTCGCCCCAAAGTTTTTGACTATGGCCCTGTTACAGATGATGGGCTCAAACATGTAAGTGCATCTTGTGCTGTGGCAGAATATTCCATTCGATTTGATTTGATTGCTTGAGAAATCCTGTGTACTTATTTATAGAGGAAAGAAGGCAGGAAGAAGGGAGGAGCGAGAGGGAGGAGGAAAAAGTCCAAATTTGGGACAACATGGAGCAAAGCACACTTTTCTTGGTCCCTCTGAGCCAGGCACACATTGGGGCACGCGGAGCCCAGCTGGCTTCCCGGGGAAGCAGACATTCTGTAGCAGCGGCTGATAGATCCCCGCTACCCGGAGAGGTGTGCAATTAGGGAGTGTGCAATCACCAGCGTTGGAGGTGGGTGCACTCCATTTGAAATGTAAATGATTTAATTACTGCGCAGAGACGGGCATTTTAAAAAACACCATTATGCACAGTGAAACTATTTGACCAACCTTATCATTTTTCACCAGCCCATTTTTGCGGCGTTAATTGCTTTCCATGACTTAATTTGAACATTAGTATGGATTACACCTAATCTGATCCACTAGGTGACAATGATTGGCTAATTTTATAAACAACAAAAACACACCCGAGGAGGCTGACTGTCTCGACTGGGTATTACACGGTCGTGCTTTCTCGGACTCTGACAAACCCAGGCCGGTAAAGGAAGGCGGGCAGGAGGTAGAGACAGAGCCTTCCAAGAGACTCGCTCAGACTGGCTCACTTCTGATTCAGACAACCTGACCTTTCCTGAAACTGCCACCCTGGAGAGGCTCCTTGGGTTGATGTAATTGTTTTGAGAAGAGGGGAGAAGGCTGTTACTTAGCGATGTGCTGAAACGCCTGATCCCCGAGTCCAGAGAGGAATCCTGGTGGTAGTGTGCCCACCGCCTGCCCACCAGTGCTCTCTTGGTCTGTCCAGGCCCTGCCAATGGGGCAACCTGTCGGCCTCATGGGGGGAGGCAAGCCCTGCCTCTCACAGCCCTCTGGAAAGCAGGACTAAGTCTGCAACAAAGATGACATCTCTCCTTCGCAAATGCCAGCCTCCAGAACCCTTTACTGGGAAAGCGCCCGACCCCAGTGAGCCCTCACCGACCGCCATCGAGCAGAGCAAAGTTGCCTGTGCCCAGGCTGAGCCGTTCCTCACCCAGACTCTGCGGGAGGGTGCCCTCCTCACAGCAGCTGACCGGGCCTGGGCGCCCCGCCCCAGCCAGGGACCCGTGATGACCATGTTTGGGTAGGTGGGAGACAGGGTCTGTCTCCTTGGCTGCAACACCAGCCCTGGTGAACGGCTACATTACTTCTCATCCCCATTTTACAGATGTGGACCTGCACGCAGGTGGACCCAGGCCCACGGCCCAGGCATGTGGCTTTGGGGCTGGGCTGCTAACATGGCCGCCAAGCCGTGGCTCATGCAGACTCCAAGTGTCCGTGTGCATGTATGTGCGTGTGTGTGTCGTAGCTGTGATGTCTGTGTGCATCCGTGTTATTTACATCCCTTTGCCAGTTGTGTTGAAAGCATTGTTTTACACGATAGGAGGTAAGACATAGGTGGTACAGTGCAGGTTGTACTGCTATATGTAAGTAGATGGCACACAGAGTCGCTGGAGATCTATTTTTCCACTACCCATCATGCAAATACAATTTGCATTTTATCTTTTGGGTTCTGGCCGTGTTCCTGCATTGTGTTCCGGTGAGCCAAGCCTGATGGAACAGAAAGTTCCATGTCGTAAAGAGGGCGGTTTTGGAAGCCCCGGCCTTGGAGGGCAAGAGGGGGCCTGGTGACCAGCACGTCCTCCCTGGGTACAGAGTCTGGGCCAGGTGACCACAGCTGCTGGGGAGCGAAGGGGTGCCAGGCAGGCGAGCTCTGGGTACTCGGAGGTCTAACATTTGCTTTGCAAAGGATATCAATCATGTTTGTAAAAGCAAAGGGACATTTTCAATTTGCCAGGGTGTGATAGCCCACGACTCAGGCAGGTCTTCTAGTCTTTTGAGTGAGTGGCATTTCATACCAAACAACATTGCAGGGGTGAGGGCCGGCTCTGACCTATTCAAATACCAGCAGCATGCAGACTCGCCCGGCGCACGTCTAATTAAATACTTTATGCCTCTCTTGCAAATCCGCTGATTGATCACCGATATGTACATTACCCGCGCGTTACCCCCGAGCAGATGTCTGCCACATGGTTACGGATCACCGCGTTTCCATTAACAAAGCTGGGAGGCGCTGTGCGGGACTTAGGGGAGGCTCGTGCAAGCCGCCATCGTGCAGAGCGAAGTTGCCAGGGCCCAGGCTGAGCCGTTCCTCACCCAGACTCTGCGGGAGGGTGCCCTCCTCACAGCAGCCGGCCGGGCCTGGGCGCTCAGCCCCAGCCAGAGACCCGTGATGACCACGTTTGGGTAGGTGGAAGACAGCCCTGGGATGGGGCACGAGCAGGCCTATGAGTGCAAAGCAGCTCTGGACGGTGCATATCCGACCTCGGGGTCTGGCATCACCGTATATCCCCACAGAGGCCTCCCTCAGCCACCCTATCAAGCTACCCTTTGGCCCCTGGTGTGCCCCTGGGGAAGCAGAGAAAAAGCCTCCCTTCTCTTTGAATGCCTCCCTCGTTGACTGAGTGGTTCTAGGACTCTGTGTTCATTCATTCCACAAACATCTATGAGCCCTGTGCTAGGTGCTGTGGGGCAATCATGGACCAGCCTGTGTCCCCCCAGCGTGTCTGGAGTGCTCACACCTCAGGAGGCCGGGAAGGAAGCCTGTGCCCAGCAAGCCAAGAGAGCAGGTGGCTCGGAGGACAACCACCAGCTCAGACAGGGTGGCTGGACAGGGCCCTCCGGGGGCCACCTTCAAGTTGAGGCCCTAAGGACTGGCAGGTTCCCACGTGCCAAGAGGAAAGAGCATTCTGGGTGGGAGGTGGTAAGCTGAGCCCCTGAGCGGGGAAGGAGTTGGGGTGGTGTCTTGCAGAAGGCCACTGAGGCTGGAGGAAGGCACTGGGAGGGGGAAACACTCTCCCAGTTCCCAAGTCCATGACAAACACCATGTCTTGAGCCTTTGAGGTCTGAAGTGCATCTCCTGCATTTGCCTCAGTCTGTCACTGTCCTTTCTGACACATGGAACTCCTACAGGACAATCACCTCCCGGGTTCTGGGCACTTCACCTTGGTTAATGTGGCCTCCATGCTGGACGCTGTGTGTCTCTTACTCTTGTCCTCAAGCCCCTCTTCCTTAACCATCCCATCCTGTGCTCAGGAAACCAAGACACAGGTCCTGGCTGGGTGGGTCCTGGCTGGGCGGGTGATGCCAGAGAGGACAGTGCGCACAGCTGAGAGGGGTCTTCTAGAGCTCCTCTTGGCACCAGACCTCCTTGGCATCTTCTACGCCTCAGTCAGCTGCCCCAGATTGACCTCAGAGGTCGTTGGGCCCATGGTCCCAGCCTCCCAGGCAGGGCAGGGAGCAGCCCCAGGCTGGAGCCTTGCAGGTGCGTGTCCTTGGACAGGCCATCTGCCCACCTGAGCCCCAGGTTCTTCATCTGTAGGATGGGCCCCACACAGAACCCCTGGGGACTTAGCTGAGGCAGACTGCGTCTCCCCTCTCATGTCTGCCACCTGCCCCCAATTCTCTGCTCAGCCCATGCCCAGCAAGGGAGGCAGGGAAGGGCCTGACTTGCTGGGCTATGACGGGCCTCACAGAAACCAGCTCCCCCAAGCTGGGCAAGTCCTCAGAGCACCTTCCTTTCCTGAAGCAGCCCCCAGGGCCCCTGCTCCTTCTCTGGGGTCTCGCATCTGCCCTGGGCACTGCCAGCTTCCTGTCTCCCCACCAGGTGGGCTGGGATGGGGCCATCTGCAGCCTCCGGGGTGGGAGGGATGCTGTGGGGGGCTCTCCTCCTCCATGTACAGCTTCCTCAGCATATCTATTCTGGTTCTGAGGATCCTCAGGTCACAGGGGTCCAACCGCACCAGTCAACAGTCTGTCTAGAGGGTCCCAGGGTCATTGGCCTGGCAGCAGCGTGACACTGGGGGTCCCTCTGGGAAGTGCAAGAGGGCAGGGCCGGGGCTTCCCACACTCCCTGGGCACCTGCCTCCACCTGCCTCTTCCCGGGGCACTTCAGCTCCATGCCCTGGACAAGAGGCTACTATAGTGACAGCCAAGGACACGGACACACACCCCAGCACCTGCTGCACACCATGTCGGCTGAGGGCTGGTATGGGGGTCACACACAGATCCATTCCACAGGGGAGGAGACTGAGGCTCTGAGAGGCTGCCCAGAGCTCATGGGAGCAGAGGCAGGTGCTTGGCCCATCCTGTCCCCCCAGGTGCCAGGACGTCAGGCTGAAGATGGAAGGACACCTTCTCGGCTGGTGGTCGAAGGGAACTGGGCCACCAAGGGGTCCGGGCTCTCTGTCGCCTGGAACCTGACTTTGCATTCAGCCAAATTAGCGACCCATAAACATTTGCAATAATGAATGTTTCGTCCCATTAAAAATCCCCAGCCCATCTAGTGCAGGCAAGCCGGGCGCCTGCCATCCCAGAGAAACGGGCTCCTGGAAGGAAAGGTGCTGCCCGTCAGGCCTCACCGCAGTCGACTGCAAACTCCCAGCCCCTGCGCTCCTGCAGGGCCGCGTCTCCCCAGCTTTAGGCCACATCCGACCCCATCCACGTCGACGCAAGCTCGCTCAACTGTGACAGCGGAATTAGATTTATAATGAAGCACGGTCACGCAGTCACACTGGTTCCGAAGGAAAGGAGATTGAGGGGGAACGTCGGAACCAATGAAACTTCACTGGGCACTGAGTCACCGCAGGAAAGTCACTCATCCTGTACAGAGGATGAGCTGTCACCTCATCACTGCACCTCCCAGCGGCCGCTGTGAGGTCTCTCGTGCCCCGCCCACACCTGCTGGTCCCTGGGTCCCTGGGTCCCTGTGAGCCCAGGACGCACCTGAATCGCCCACCATCACCCCTCAGTCACTCGACTTCTGGCTTTGACAGACACCATGGTGTCTGCACCAAGTGTGGAGCCAGAGGAAGAGAGTTAAACCAGCTCTCTCTGGATCTAGTTGTAGACAGCGTGTCACACGCATTCCTGACTTGAGCTGTGTCACCGCCCCCATCCCACTGGGGCTGCCCTGTGTGTTGGAGCCCCGTGCTGCGCTCAGCGAACATGGATGACCTTAGAGCTGGGGCCCCTGGTGGCTCCTGGTCTAGACCCCCTTCTTAAGGACCATGGATGCCATTGGCCACCAGGGACAGGAACCCTGCAGGACAGAGAGCAGGGAGTTCTGTTCCCCAGTGAGGAGGCAGGTGGCGGGGCTGTGCCTGTGCTGAAACCAGTGGACCACAGAGCCCGGGCAGTGGTGCCCCCCGCTGCCTCCCCTGGTGACACAGGTGCAGGCTGAGGGCTCCTGTGCAGCAGGGGTGCTGGAAGTCCAGGAGAAGCCACTTTGTCTCTGTAGGGCAAGCAGGTGCAATGAGACAAAAACCAGAGCCACCGAGACCTGGGGAGGTCTGCTCAAGGAAAATTCTGGTACTGGGTGAGGGCGGGGACCCATGCGCAGCCTGGCCGCCTGTGCATCTCCACACCTGAGGGAGATTCACCCATCAGATGTGCCCGTGCCAGGTCCTGCAGAAGGAGGGGAGCTTTCCTTGGTGGCCTCTGACAGTCACCATCTTAGCATCCTCAGAGGGGTGGGCAGAGGACACTCTGGCCTGATAAAGGGGGACCCTGAGCTCAGAGAGAGGTCACATCTTGGAGCAGCCATGGCCACGTGTAAATCTGGGGCCTCAGATTCCCACCCCAGACATTCACAGATGGAAAGAGCAGAGAGGGCCATCGTGCTTGCATGTACTCACACAGGCACACTCTCACAGACACATGCACATTCACAGGTGCTGGCACACGTGCATGCTCTTGGACATGCAGGCACACTCTCACAGACACACACACATTCACAGGTGCCGGCACACATCCACAGGAACAATCACGGACACTGGCACAGGTGCACACTCATGGGCACACAGGCACACTCTCACGGACACATGCATGCTCACGGGCACACAGGCACACTCTCACAGACACACGCACACTCACAGGCACTGACACACGTGCACACTCTTGGACACATAAGCACACCCTCACAGACACATGCACACTCTCATGGACACATGCACACTCATGGGCAAACAGGCACACTCTCACGGACACATGCACGCTCACGGGCACACAGGCACACTCTCACAGACACATGTACACTCACAGGCACACAGGCACACTCTCACGGACACACACACACACACACTCCCGGGTGCTGCACACGTGCATACTCATGGGCACACAGGCACACTCTCACAGACACACACACACTCACTGGCACTGACACACGTGCACACTCTTGGACACACAAGCACATGCTCATAGACACATGCACACTCACGGGCACTGGCACACTCAAAGATACACATACACTCACAGGCACTGGCACACATGCACACTCACGGACACATGCACACTCATGGGCACACAGACACACACTCTTGGACACATGCACACTCACAGATACTGGCACACATGCACACTCTCATGGACACATGCACACTCATGGTCAAACAGGCACACTCTCATGGACATACACACTCCCGGGTGCTGCACACGTGCATACTCATGGGCATACAGGCACACTCTCACAGACACACACACACTCACTGGCACTGACACACGTGAACACTCTTGGGCACACAGGCACACTCTCTCAGACACACACATTCACAGGCACTGGCACACCTGCACACTCACGGACACATACATTCACAGGCACTGGAACACATGCACACTCATGGGCAAACAGGCACACTCTCATGGACACATGCCCACAGCATGTGAAATGCACACTCTCACATCATTCACATCAGCAAGGAAACGGGAGTCTCACTGGGCGCTGCTGGCTGGACCTACTGGCTGCTCCCACAATGCCTTTTCCATCTTCATGACCTCATAAAAACCTATCTGGCTTTCAAATCATGGTGCAAAATCCCCACCTCTGTCCAGGCTCCCGGGGCCCACGGGCAGACATGGCTATCTGGTCCAGGCTCAGTTGGTGGCCATGGAATAATCAGCATCTAATGGGGGCACAGAGGTGGGAGCTGGGCCTTGGACAGACGTGCCGGGACCACATGGCTCAGAGAGGGTCGTGTGGGCTCCCAAGGTCCCTGGCATCGCCCACCCCAGAGAGGCAGGGACATGATGGAGCAGAGGAGGCGGGAGCTCCCAGCCCACACTGCCCCTGGCCCCGCCCCCTGTGCTCCTCTGACTTCTGGCAATCCCACACCCTGCAGGCACCCCGGTAGGTGCATCTCAGATATGTCCTTGTCTCCAAGGGAAGTGGGGCCCACAGAGCAAGACGTTCCAGTCATGGAGACAAGCAAGCCCCATGTGTCTGCAGTTTCTGAAAAGCTGGCAACAATTTTTGCCCACTGTTTTCTGTTTAGAATCACTGACTTGGCCGGATGTTGTCCAAAAACCTGGCCAGAGTGTCTCACATCAGCCCAGAGAAGCAGAGAGGCAGACCTCCAGCTCCCCAGGCACAAAGGGCAGTCATTGCGCCCCTGTAGGTGGTAGTTTGGGCTGGGCTGGGGGTCTGAGCCAGGCCCAGCTGAAGGAGCACAGTGCCCTAAACATGGGATGTGGACACGTCCGGCACTGACTGGTCTCCCGAGGATGCCTGCCTTCCACCTTCTGCCGCCCCCATCAGGGTCAGCACACAGGGATCCCACAGTCCAGTCCTAGAGCCAAGGGACCCTCCCAGGCACTATCCACAGCACTCGAAGCAAAAAAAAAAAAAATGATGGAGTGAGGGATGGATCCCCATTCCACAGATGAGAGATGGAAGCCAAGAGAAAAGATGGGCCTCCATGGCTCTGTGTCCCCATCAACAGCCCTCAGTGGGTCTCACATCACAGTCAATGAGACAAGGGTTGGCTGGACGTGTCTGTGGGTTTAGGAGATGCTTCTGGACTACCCTGGGTTGGAGCCTTCACATCCTGTTGGTTCTTTCTGGGTCTTGCCTCTGGAGCTTTTCCCCAATACCTGGGCTTCAGTAAGAGGAGCAGACCGAGGGGCACGGGACCTTCCCCCACTGAAGCCAGCATAAGAACAACCAGAGGAGCCCCCACCCGCAATGGAATAGTGTCTTTTTGCCCAGGAAATCACATGGGATCAGTGGCTGCAGCTGTCCCCACCCAATTGTTCCCTTGAGGACAGACCCTCCCACCCAGGGCCACCTGGCATAACCCTCATCCCTGAAAGGATTCAAACCTCCCCAGTCAGATTACTCCTTGCCCTTGGCCACAGACACTGGGTCAGGGAGGGTCACGTGACCCCCAAACAACTGAATAAACCCCAGCCCCAGGGCCTCCACTGGAACAGGGGGAAAAGAGCACTCTCTGGCTGGTGGAATGGAAATTTGGGACTGTAGGTAGCCATCTTGCTACTGCCTAAGAAAAGCCTATTGGAGAATAAGTAGCACAGCCAGACATAGACCCAAAAGGTGGGGAGAGACAGATTCTTGAAAGTACAATAACACCTAGATCCAGCCATGCCTGAAGCCATTACTTTCCAGTTACCTATGCCAGTACTACTCCACTGAGCTCAAGGCAGTATGACTTACAGTTCTAAGACTCCCAACTAAAAGAATCTTGTTTATACAAAAGTGTTTCGGCGTTTGTTCCACAATGGAGGATAAATGCTTTCATCCAAGAAATATATCCCTAATGGTGGACTCATGACCAGTAAAACAGACATAACAGCTTAAAGGCCCCCTGCTCAAGCTCAACATGGAAACCTGGTCCACAGGTTTGGACCTGGTCTGAACCCCCTAGGAAAAAAATGCAGGGTCTTCTACAAGTCCTGAGATGACACAGCTGAGGACGACACTGGAATCTGCATTCTTTTTTTTTTTTTTTAAGATTTTATTTATTTATTTGACAGAAAGAGAGACAACGAGAGAGAGAACAGAAGCAGAGGGAGTGGGAGAGGGAGAAGAAGGCTTCCCACTGAGCAGGGAGCCTGATGCGGGGCTCGATCCCAGGACCCTGGGATCATGACCTGAGCCGAAGGCAGAAGCTTAAGGGCTGAGCCCCCACCCCAGGCGCCCCTGGAATCCATATTCTCATACACCTTCTGATGCATCAGAGTTTGGGAACTATAGTGTGGGTCTCTCTGCTGCTGGGGCAGTTGTGAGAGGGCACACAGGCAGGTAGTCAAGGCCCCCATGTGGCCCGCCCCAGGCTGGGGGCTTGGTCTGCAGACTCCCAACTCCAGGGAGAGGCCCAAACAACGCTCCCACACCTTCTGTCCCAGAGAGGGCAGGACAGAACCCTGCTGCTGAGGTCAGGACCATATGGATCCCGGCAGCCAGCTGGGAGGGGCAGGGCCAGAACGGGGGGGGGGGGGGGGGGGGGGGGGCAGTGGCTCAGAACCAGCCCAGCAGGGGCCTGCTGGGACAGGCACAGCCGGGGGGTCGGGGGGAGGAGGCGGGGGCAGGGAACTGGGCACTGCGTCCTGTGTGTCCCCACACATTGGCAGCTCTCCACCCTCCACCCAGCTCAGCCTCCTGCCCCTCCAGCCCCATGTCTGAGCTGAGACAGTCCTGACTCTCTGGTGCTCTTGAACTCGCACTCCCTGCCCACCCTCCCCGCCCCCGGGTGCCCTCTGAGGCACTTGCTGCACCGAGTCTGGCTCAGGCCACCTATGCAAGTCCAGCTGCAGACCCCCCCGCCCCGGCTGGCAGTGGCACCTGTTTGGGCCCAGACCTTGTGGGAACGTCTCTTCCCCGGGCAGGTGGCGGCTGAGGTCTCGCCAAGGGTTCCCGCCGTGAGCCCGCTCAGGGAGCCCCCAAGCCCTGAGAAGCTCCCGGAGGAGCCGCCGCCACGCAGCTGGGGAAAGCAATCAGTGCAACCATGGCTGGATGGAAAGGTTAGTACATAAATCAAGGGAAATGTCAAGTGCCGTTTTACACTGATTGAGATGTAATTTGGGGCGGGGCAATGCCGGTCGCTTGCACTCAGGGAACCGGGAAGGAATCATGTCCATAATCACACGGAGACTGATGGCCCCTCACCCTGAAGGAGGCTCTGCAGCCTCCCCAGACAGAGCAGGTGTGGCCTGCACTGGTCCTCTGTCCATGGTATTGACCAGAACCCAGGACTTGTCACACACATGGAATCATCCATGAGGGGCCAGGGACATGAGGCTCAGCCCTGGGCCTCTGACGACCAGACTCAGGCCAGGGACATGAGGCTCAGCCCCAGGCCCCTGACAACCAGAACTGGGCCAGGGACACGAGGCTCAGCCCTGGGCCTCCAATGGGAAGACCAGGCCCCGGATGGTCAGACCTGGGCCCCCGAAGGCCAGAAGTGGGTCAGGGACGGGAGGCTCAGCTCTGGGCCTCTTATGGACAGATCAGAGCCACAGACGGCCAGAAGAGGGCCCTCGACGGCCAGAACTGGGCCAGGTTCAGCCCCAGACCTCGGAAGGCCAGACCCAGGCTCAGTCACACACGAGGGCCAGTCACACACATGGGCCAGGCCATGAGAATTTCCAAATGCCCCAAGATAGCACACATCCTGGAATCATCCATAAGAGCCAAGGACATGAGGCTCAGCCCTGGGCCTCCAACAGCCAGACCCAGGCCCCTGACAGTCAGAATCAGGTCCAGGGCCACAAGGCTCAGCCCTGGGCCTCTGACGGCTAGAATTAGGCCCCTGATGGCCAGAACCAGGCCAGGGACAGGAAGCTCAGCCCCCGACTTCCAATGTCCAGACCCGGGCCCCCGATGGCTAAAACTGGGCCTCTGACAATCAGAACCAGGGTCTCGATAGCCAGAACCAGGCCAGGGACATGAGGTTCAGCCCCGGACCCCTGATGGCCAGAACCAGGCCAGGGACACAAGGCTCAGCCCCCAGCCTCCAACAGCCAGAACCCGGGCCAGGGCCCGAATGCCTGTGAAGGGTGGTGTCACGCAAGGTGGGCACGAAAGCAAACAACTTCTCCAGAGGTTAAGAGGGACAGTTGAGAGTGACAGACCCTCACTCGGCCCGTGAGACGCACGCAACACCACCCCAGAAGGGAACAGTAGACAGACGCACAGCGGCGGGGTGGAGACTGGAGGCTGTCCCTTTCCGAAGCTGAGGAGGTCCGCAGACAGGAACCCGAGCTCCAAGAGGACCCAAACGCCACCGTCTGGCCACACCAAGAGGAAAACAGTACATTCGAACGACAGACGCACCCGGACGGTGTCCTGCAGGCATCACACAGAGGGCGTTAGCGACACGCTGGGGCCCCTCACTCAGACCAGCAGGGAGGCTCTCCACCTGGACTGTGAGCAGGACGAGGGTGCCAGCTACCATCCAGGGGGAGAAAGCCAGGAGAGCAACTAATAGCCACACGAACAGGAACGGAAGGTACAGACAGAAATTCACCTCTGTTCCTAATTTGCCCAGAGTTTATATTGGAAGCAGATACTAGTTTCTGTCAGATTCTTCTCTGGCACTAACTGAGAAATTATGTGGCTGTTCTTTGCTGCTTTGTTCATATGGTCAACTACACTGATCGATTCGCAAACATTACATCACACTACCTACAAGGGAATATTATTTGGCCATAAAAAGTGACACCGTGCAGGCACCTGCTAAGACATGGACGAGGCTGGAAAGTGCTAAGTGAAAGGAGCCTGTGACCACAGCCCACGTGCTGGAGGTCGGCTTCCATGAAGGACCTCGGCAAATGTGTACAGACAAGAAGCAAATCCACAGCTGCCAAGGGAAGGGGAGGGAGAGGAGATTGGGGAGCGGCTGCTAACGGGAAAGGGATGTCTTTTTGAAGTGATGAAAAAGTTCTGGGTTTAGATATGCTGCTCAACCATGTGAATATACTAAAAACCACTGAGTTGTATAAGTTAAAATAGTGACTTTTATGCTATGTGAATTATATTTCAGTTTTAAAATTGCACACACACACACACACACACACACACGCCCAGCCTTGGTGAGAGCCCAGCTCAGCCCTTCACCGCAATAGAAACTGGGAGCACGTCCCTCTCAGGCTTTTGCTTCCTTGTGCTTGAAATGGGGGCAATAACCCTGACTCACGAGGTACTTGTGCCAATCAAGTCAGATAAGGCGTGGAACGCCCTGGGCTATTGTGCTAAATAATGAGATAATGCATGCAATGTCACCATTTACAAAACGTCACCTGGCCCCATTCCCACCACACCTGTGGGTAATTTGGGCCTGACATCTGGGTTCAGCCCTCCCCCACAGCAACTCCTCCAGGCTTTACCTTCAGCCTTCTCCCCGAGCCCTGAAGGCAGCAAGTGCCCCCACCTGCTCCCTGCCCGTGCTGGCCGGAGTGGGACTTCCGGAATCACACCATGCCCACCCCTTTCCCTGCCACAGTCTGGGTCCCTGCCAGGCTTCTCACGCACCTAGAATAAGTCCACCTCTGTGCCATGGCCCGAGGCCTGGGAGTCTCTTCCTCTTCACCCCACTTTCTCCTCCATGCTCCCTGGGCTCCCACAGCCACTCCAGCGATGGCCTCCCAGTGGCTCCCTGCCCCAGGGCCTTTGGACCCCGTCTCCTGGCCTGGAGTGATCTCCACTCTTTGTCCTCCCTCAGGTGTCCATGAAAACGCCACCTCATCCAAGCCAGCGGCCCCCCAGTCCCTGACCTCTCCCTTGGCTTTGTTAGTAACCACACTTTCCTTTGCTACATAAGGATTAACTCCTCACTACTGTGGTGTGTTAACTGTTACAATTGTTGGCATTTGTTTCCTTCTTTATTCGCCTTTCACACTGGGGTATAGGCTCCATCTACAGACCAGACCTTTGTTTGGGGCTCTCCCTAGGCTCTCTGACAGTGACCCGCGGGCCCCAGGACCTGAACAAGAGAAGCCTCTGGAGCCTCAGTTTCCCCAGCAGGACAGTGAGGAGAGCAGCTCGTGAACGCACAGCCATTCCTAGCCCCCGAGGTGCAGAGCCCCTGGTTCCACGTCACAGGTGGCAGTGCACTTGTCAGGGACCCCTTTAGGCACAAAAGCTGAGTCCAGAGGCTGGAGCAGCTTCCCCTTCACCCAACCCTCTCCCCATCACGCGTCAGGGTGCCTGGAAGCTCCTCCGCGGGGTTGGCCTCCCAGGAACACTCACCGCTCCTGCAAGTCCCACAGGTGAGGGCCAGAGGGTGCACGCTCGCGCGGTGACACCGGGTGGCAGCAGAACGCCAGCGACGCGCCGGCCCGGGGCGCCCGGAGCATGCCGGCTGGAGCAAGCGCAGAGAGTGGCGGTCTGGCCCCATCCCCGCATCAGGCCCCGCCCCTGTCCCGCCCCCAGCCCGCGGCCCAGGCCCCGCCCCCGACCCCCCCATCCTCCCCCCCACCCGACAGAAAGTACCCAGGTTTGGGGTGCAGTCTCCCAGGGTGACTTCCTGAAAAGGAATGTGTGCCCTGGGTGATGGAGCTGGGGAGTGGGGACAGCAGGCAGGTTCTGCCCGCAGAGCCGATTAAACCGCCAGGCCTTTCCAAGCCCCTGACACCCATGTAATCTTTACCAGGACCTGGTGCACAGAGGAGACACTGACAGGGAGATCCCAGCCGTCTCCCATCCTGGCCATGCTGGTGCCCTGGTGTGAGCTGGCCCCTCACCAACACCCCCACGGAGACACTGCTGGTCCCTCCCACAGCCCGTTCAGCTCCAGCCTAAGCAGAGACACAAGAACCACCTGGGCCCAGATGGGCTCTGACCTCCAGCCCTGGTGGGTTTCTTGGCGCAGCAAAGCTCTTCCCCACTTCTTCCCACTGCCCCCCACTGTGCTCTGGTGGGGGTGGGCCTGGAGAACAGCTGTCCAGTGGGATTCACAATGAGACCAACCATGAGAAGACATGGGAATTAGACCCAGATCTCCAGGTCTGTTTGCCCTCATGTCCCTTTTCCCCTGTCCATTCCCGAATGCCCTTTCAGGGGCAAACTCAAAGCTAGTTTGCTCAAAACTCTGAGCAAACTCAAAGCCTAGTCTCTGGAGTTACTCCCAACCAGACTGGGAAAGCATCTTTTG
This sequence comes from Mustela nigripes, assembly GCF_022355385.1. NCBI lineage: Eukaryota > Metazoa > Chordata > Mammalia > Carnivora > Mustelidae > Mustela > Mustela nigripes. The sequence continues at coordinate 141,363 of NC_081567.1, forward strand.
TTCTTCTTAGCTGTGGCCAGAAGGGACCCCTGAGGTATCACCCTTGAGGGGGACCCTAGGAAGGTCTCTCAACGTGATGCCATCAGTCACCCCTCTGAGGGCACCATGGGGTTTAGAAATCCACATGTTGATTCTAACCTGTTCCCGTAGTGGTTTTGTACTAAGATAAACACAGATGTCCTCTGGCATAGAATTCAGATTTTCCATTAAATCCTATTTTAAAAAAACAGGAATGTTGAAGAAGTTCTGAATCTGAATAGGGCTGATCCGGGGCAAGGGCACACTTTGCGTGCCCTCCAGTTTTAAAAGTGTGCCCACAGAGATGTTAGAGAACATCCATGGAAAGCCACCATCAGCCCTAACACCCTAGTAAGAGTAAGAGTGAATTCGGTGGGAGCCTGGAGGGTCAGCAGCACCTATAGGAGCCGGACACCAACAGCTTGGGTTGGGGAGGGGGGGCACTGTGTGCTGGGCTGTGACACAGCAGTCCTGGGTGCTGGGGAGGCCTCAGGGAGGGGTACTTTCAGGAGGGAGAGGCCAGGCAGGGCAGCCGTGCTTGCAAACCCATCCCCCAGCTGGCATCTCCGTCTTCCCTGGAGTCTTCCCAGGCTCTCCAGGCCCTCCCACCCCTGAGCCCCAGAGCACACCTCAGATGACCAGGGGCTGTTAAACGTTTTTAAAAGGTAAAATCAGGACTATCATACAAGCATAAAATGTTTCGAAGACTTTATTGAACTTATGAATTAATGAGGAAACCAGTAGCATGCTAGAACCAGCTGGCAGGAGAATTCAAAACACCAAATTAAACAGGAAATTGGGAAGGCTGCAGGGAATTTTTAAATGATGGATGGCAGGTCTCCCCGCTGGGCAGTGATCGATCAGATTCTCTAAACAAACCCAACTTCATTTCTAGGGCTGTGCACCAGTTTTCTGTAACAGAGTGCACCCAAGAGACAAGGAGGGCCCAGCAGGGTGTGCTAGACAGGGCCCCTGCAGAGCCCCCCCCAAAATGCCCCTGCACAGCCAGTTACCGGCTTGCTCTCTTGTCGCAGACCTCACAAGTCTGAAAGCCCAGCTGTGGGCTCGCTGGAGCCAGGCTCCCCACCCACTGGACCCCCTCGCCTCCCTCTCCGAACCTGTCAGCCTGCCAGCCCTCTCTGGGTTTAGGTAGCTTGGGCGGGCCCTTCTGTTCTTGTAGAGCCCAGTGCTCCCCCACGGACATCCCTTCCCTCTGCCACAGCTGTGATCCTGTTTCCGGGGATGCTCTGGGCAGCGGGTGTGCTCGGCTCACAAGCCAGCGGGCGCTTTGAGCCAAGCTCCCGACGACTCCACAGAAACAAGGCTTGTTCAGAGCAAGGCATGCACGTGTTCCTATGAGGGGATCTGAGGGGGCCTGGCAGTTGTCACACGGCTTTGGACAGGACAGAGCAGATTGGCACAGATGTCAGGGACGCGGGGGTCTCCACGGGCTTGGGAGCCTTTGGAATTTTCTCTGTCATTATTCCCTCCTTACCAGCCCTCCAGGACATACAGACTAACCCTCCAGCCCTCCAGACCAGAGACGCACGGAGAAAGGGGCTGGCCCCACCAGCTGGCCCTCGTGCTCCTGAGTCCGTGTCTCAGTCAGCAAGAGCCCACCAGCCCGGGAGCGCTGGGCATGCTGGCCTGGGTCCCGTGTTTTGCAAATACCCTGAAATGCACTTCACGATTCCAGAAGCTTCCACCAGCCTGCCATTACAAGGCACCCTAACTAACAGTCCGCTCAGCCTCCCCTATCACACAAGATTAATCAGTAACAAGCTGTAATGTTATGAGGTCATTTCCCCGCATGCAGTAACTCCAGGGTGACCCTATCTGATTGGCCAACGTGTAAAGCCTGGGGACCTGGCCCGCCTCTACCTGGGCACCGTGAGCCTTGCACGAGGTGTTTGCCTTTGGTGGATTTAGAGTGGGTGTTGTATCTCAGGGTAGGTGTATCCCACAGGGCCTACGCCACAGAGACGGTCATCTCGTTCAGGCTGGGACCACGGCCCCGTGAAGGGGAGGACCTCACCCTCATAGCTGAGGTGGGGTCCTGACTGTGGGCTGCATCTGCCCGGGTACTGCTCTCTGTGAAGCCACCAGAGTGCGTCCTCGTGTGTCCCCCAGATCCCACCATTCACTGATTTCTGATATTTGCTCTCAGTGGGTCTCATCATGCTCGTCCTGGCCCAGCCCGTGAGGCCCGCCACCCAGCACGACTGGCAGCCGGGAACACAGTGGGGGCTGCCGGGGTCCAAGCCCGGCTCCGTGGCCTGGGTGGGGACGAAGGGGCTGCTTTGTAGTTATGTGGCCTTTTACAGGAACAGAAGGGCAGTTCTCCCTCTAAAGTGGTTTCTGCCTCTCCATTTCTTACTCCATCCTACACGCACACACTTCTCCGTGTATGTACACACGCATATATACATCTCTCTCCATATCTGTAGGTGTCTTTACGACCTCATCTGAGGTCATAAATGCCATTAAATGTTCTTAAATATCACTTGGAAAGCTGCCCGGAGTCCCATCGAGTGGATGGCATAACTCACTGGCTGGTCCCCGATCCTGAGACAGGTGGCAGGCCCGCTGCCGGTGCTCTCCTGAGAAGAACGCCCAGAGCAGGACGTGCCCTGAGGCTCTCCTGTGGGTCATCCAGTTGTCCTCGCGAAAGCCCATCTGGAGACGGGCGTGCAAACACACGGTCTCTCCCATGGAACGGGATTTCCTCTGACTCTGGCTTTCGTCACTCGAAGAAACCTCTGCCACCTGGTGGGCAAATAAAGGGCCACTTTGCAGGCACGGGTGAGAAGGGCTCTCTCCAGGTGCACGATGTGTGTTCCTTTGTCCTGTGGGGACGGCCGGGCTCCCACCACGCGGCAATGCTGCCCCGTCTAGCCTGCGGCTCCCGGGGCGGCCTGACCTCTCAGGAGCCTGAGCGCCCAGCACAGTCCACCTGTGACCACGTGGTCCTGACTGCTTGCCTGGAGCCGCACACCCATCACCAACTGGGGTGCGTTTTTGTGTCCTGTCTTTTTCAGTAGATTCCGAACAATTCCCAAGGACTCAGTCTTCAATCCCCATGTCTCCCAGTGAAGCCTCTTCACTCAGAAAATATTTTAAACACTAGCTAGGTGCTCAATAGCCGTTTGCCATTTGTCTACCTGGTTGGGTTGACTTTATTTAATGTTGCCAAGAGTGCCGGCCTCAGTGACCAGCAGAGAGATTAAGCAGCATATTTTAGCAACAAAAGAGCAAATTCCTAGGAATAAACATAACAAGAAACTGCAGGATATACATAAAGAAAACAGTAAGATGCTATCAGCAATGTAGAAAGATAGTCAACCAACTGGGGAAAAGACATTAGCAATGATAAAATAAACCATGAGCTACTCTCCAAAATATGTAAAGATCTCCTACAAAACAATAAGATAAAGGCTGGTCGTGGTGGAAAGGGAAAAAGATACAAAGAAACAAGTGGCTTTGTAATATCCGGAGAGATGCTCAGTCACACTCAGTGAGAGAAAATCCAGATCAGACTAAGGGGGATTCTGTTTTATTATCCAGATTGAGAAAGAGCAAAGTGCTAGCCAGCGTTCCCTATCGACAACCTCATACCAGCTGACAGAAAAGTTAGCACAGCCACACGTGGTGTCAGTGTCCCTGAGGGATCCTGCCAACCCCAGCTGTGTAACTCACTGACCCCGTGCAGTCAGCGCACATAGGCAGACGGTTTCCACGCATTTTTATAACCTAAAAGCCCATTAATAGCAAACTGTTAAATAAATCCTAACGGGCCTATAAAATAAACAGTTTTTAAACAGAATGAAGACCCAGATTTTGGCTTTGGTCGGCCAGGTGGGAGAAAGCCCCAGGCCAGTCCACATCAGAGCGGCTGCGTGGCCAGTGAGGCCCGGGACATCGCAGAGAAGGGACGCCCTGAACTCAGTGCTTCTCGCTCAAAGCAGGGGCAGCTGTCTGGTGGTTGGGGGAGGGGCGCCGCAAAGATGCCTAGAGACCAGGGGAGGCCACCAAGACACCCAGCAGGCCAGCACAGCTTTCCCTGCAGTGGGAGGTGGTCTGGGGCTTCCCACACAGACAGGCACTCGGGGGCAGGGTCCCAGGGCCAAGACTTGCTCCGAGCAGAACAGGTGCGGTCCTGGGGTGCTGGGTCTGTAAGCTGTGGAGTGGGGTTCCCTGGCCATGTGCCAGGGGTTCCCTGGCACATAGCCATGACTTCCTGTCCCCCCCCACGCTCTGCCTTGATGTGTCCGAGAGGCTCAACATGCGCCAGACAGCCCCACGGGCACTGCGGGCAGGACGCTCCGTACCTACCCCTTCCACACACACCTGCTCCCCGTCGGCCACAGTCCTCTGGGCCCCTCGGCATTGGCATCCCTCCACAAAGCAAAAATCAAGACCCCAACTCCCTCAGAATGTCTGCGCGGCTGCCCCTCCTTCTTTTTTATACATGTTATTTTAGAAGACTTGTAGTTGACGGGAAAGTCGTGAAGACAGTCCAGAGAGCCCCCATACCCCAGCTCCCCTTCTCTCCTGCTGCTGTCTTCCACGTGGGGGACACCGGCCACAGTTACTTACCAGTGCTGCCAAGGCCACTAGCTGGAGCCCACTTGCATTTCATTGGTTTTCCCAACCTGCTGGAGTTTTGAACCATGAGACCATATTACCTGTTAATTAAGTTATTCAATTTCTTTTTTAAGCGTGTCTTGGTCCCAGTCTGGCCCATGAGTGGAGCTGGACCCGAGACGCCCTTGTGGGAACCACCGAGACCAGGTCAGGCTGGACAGAGTCGGGGGCTGTCCAGTGTGGGGGACACACGGATCCTCCGGCTCAGGATGGCGGATGACTGACAGTGTTGCCTCCTGACCTCCGGGGCCGATCCTGCCACAGCTTGTAGGCTGCTTTCCAGGAGAAATGCTATCTCGAGTGTGAAATCAGCCATTCCCAGGGCATGAAGTCACCGCTGGGGCTGGGCAAGGAGGGGGCCCCGGGCTCACCCCGAGCCCTGACCTGGAATGATCATTTCCCAGGGCAAGTGCGGCCGCCCCGCAGGTGCCAGGCACCCCGGGCAAGAACGAAGCCAAGGGCTCTCCCTCACCCACGCGCCCTCACCAAGCCTTGAACTGCCACAGAAGACACAGTGCAGGCTACAGACCCGCACCCTCCTGGCTGGGCAGGAGGGTGCACCTTGACCTCTGCCTTGGCCTGCAGCCAAGCACCTGCAGGCCCACGTCTGCCAGCAGGCGCACCTTTGTCTGACTCTCTGGAAAGGGCTGGAGTGCCGGTGACAGCCCCCCAGCAGCCTGTCCCCGTCTCTGGCCCCACCCTGAAAGCAGGGGTCCGGCCCCCACTTTTGGTTTGAGGGATGAAGCTGGTAGGAGAATTTCCTCCAAAGGAATCCTGAGGTCTTCCCAGCACCCCAGCTGGGGGCTCCGAGCTTCCCCCTTGGACACCCTCTCTGTGCTTGCCTCAGGACCCTCTGATCCCAAGTCCCTGGCCATCCAGCTGGTGGAGCTCAGGGAGAGAGGGACTCCCAGGAAGGAAGGGGTGGGTCCTAGGGGTCCCTCCCCCATGGCTGCCCACACCCCTGACGGTGGGGCCGTGCAGCAGGGGCCCTGGAGGGCCTGGTCCTCAGGGCCATGCGGCTGTCTGAGCCCAATGGCCCCCTCCCGCCTGCCACCGGCCCTCTGAAAGGCCGTTTCATCCCTGTGTGGACAACACCACTGGCCGCATCAAAGAACTTCTTTGGAAAGTCATATTTTTCCCCAAACCAGAAAAGTTCAGGCTCAGAGCACAAACATTCAGCTCATTATTTAGAAATAACAAGTCCTCTGGGTCCTGGTATCAGATCAAAGCTCAGAAATTAAATTCTCCAAAAGAGGGGGCAGCCTGGGATCAGCAGATTTGTGTTTGCTTATTATTTTTTTTTTTTTTTCATTCAGCAGCCAAAAAAAGGGAATCGAAATCTGCCTAGCGGTTTGGAAGTCTGGCCGGGTTTGCGAGCCCGGGAGACCGCGCTCCAGAGGCTCCTGGGCGTGGAAGCTGAAAATATTTGGTTGACATGACAATGGAGACAGCTTGGCCGTGTCCCAAGAGCAGGTCTGCGGGAGGGCGATGGTCCCACTTCCCCACCTTCATTCGCACACACATGCAGACACACGCGCACACACACACACGCATGTCCCCAAGAGCCATGCTTGTGTGTGCATACCATAGAGCGAACCCCAGGGAGAGGCATCGGAGACACAGCTCTGTCCCTGCCCTGGGGAGACCGGGCCTGACACCCTCCTCAGTCTCTCCAGGTGCCTGCCCCCCCCCTTCACCAGGGCACTTCCTCTGCCTGATACACTGGTCCCGTCCTCTTCTCCACTTCCCCCTACATGTGATACCCTCGGGGCCCACCCACATAGCACAGGACGGTCTAAGATCAAAGCCCCATTGTCATATACTCCCCTGGGACAGCCCCAGTTTCCAATCACTAGGTTGAGGACGTCTTGGGTTTGGAGGAGAAGCGCGTTTGCCAGCCTACCACCTATGTAAGTAAGCCGAATTGTGTGCGTACATATAATCACATGACATGCTCACGTGCTCACACACAGAAACAGACACACTCCCGTCACCTTGTTCCCTGAAGGCAGAGCCTGAGACAAGGATTCTTGTGTGGTGGGTTGTTTGGGAGGAGTTCTCCGGCAGCAGGAGTGGGAAGGTATAGCTAAGAGCAGGAGCCACTATAAGAGGACACTTCCGCAGCCCCAGGCCCACCTGCTTCGGGACCCTCTGAGGGACCCCATGCCTGGAGTGTTGATCTATCTAACCCCCCGGTCCCTTTGCTTGTCAGCTGAGGGTCACTCCTAACATGTTACCGTGCTAGCACATCTGAGGTCCGCAGACAGAGCCTTGGTGCGAGTACACAGCGAGAAGCCTCTGGGGCCAGACTGAAATGTAGTGCTCTTTTCCTCAAAAAAAAAAAAAAGACAAAAACAGTATCATAGATGAGTTCGTCTTCTAGGCAATGTCATTTCAGATAATGTGCATTAATGGCATGAGAATCAGTGCAAACTAAGTCCCTGGGTGCCCAAGCAGATGCCTAGGGGCTGGCCTGGATGGCTGGCACCCCTGAGCAGCCTGGAGCCAGCCGGAGCCCATCCTCCCTGGACCCCCTCTGAGCAGAGCCGGGGATCCAAGCATAGCGCCCTCCTGCAGGGGTGCCCAGCGTGCTAATCTGCATGGAGGTCATGGGACCAACCCCCTTCAAAAGTGCGGGTCCGGGCACCAACATCAGTAACGTCAGCCCTTGTACAGCGCCGCTCCAAGAAAACTTGGAGACCCTTTCACAGGTGAGCAAACTGAGCCCCAGCAGGAGGACCAAGTCTCCCTGAGCCACGTTGCTGGGGGTGGAGGATATGAGTGTGTCTCACTCGCTGCACACCTTCCCATCCCAGGTCTTGGGAGTGCCGGACTCAGGATGGACGCACCCAGGGTCCCGCTGCCAGGATGGCGAGGGAGACATTGCAGAGGACCTACAGGCTGTCCGGAGCGGCATTCCCCTGGGGTCCTCTGGGCTCTCTTGGCTGGGGCTGGGTTCTGTGCTCCTTGTCGCCTGCATGTGGCCCAGGGCAGGCCCCCCCAGACACAGTTCCCCCTATGGCAGAAGAGGCAGGGAGGGCTGGATGACTGAGAGCCGCGTCTGGGACGGCGAGGGCAAAGTGCTCTGTAATGACGGTTATCACTGCTGCCACCAGAAGCTCTATGCCCCGGGCACCTGTCCTGTCATCTCGGTGACCTCATGCGCTGTGGCTGGCCTCTGCTGTCCTGGAGGTCTGTAGGAGAACCCCCTGCTCAAGGACGTTCCCAGACAGAAGCCCCTCAGCCGCTTGGCTTTTGCACCCTGCTTTCCTGAGGACAAAGGTTGTCGTGCGTTGTTACCTGTTGGTCCCCACAAACACTTAGGTGCTCAGAGAGTGTGGCTTGGCCGCCCAGAGGGCCAACAGGGGCTTCCTCCTCCTGGCACCATACCCAGCCCTATGAGGGCCCCCCATGCCCGGGGTGCAAGCCAATGGCAGAGATTATGGTGTTGCCGATGCCCGCCCCGGGGAGCCAAGAGAACGGCAGCCACTCCCACCCCCGGAGCCCCACCAGGCACGTCCTCGGGCCCAGGGTCCTCGTGCAGCCCCCAGGCTCCGGAAACACTGGGGTCTGCGCTCACTCACTCTGGGACTTCTTGGACCATCACATGTTTTTTATCTAGAAACCCGTTGCTGCCCGACCGAAGCGGTGTCCGGCAGGGGCGGGCACCATAAACCATGGCCTACGTGCCCGAGGTCACTGTGCACCCTGTCCCCTGCCTGCCCCTCTTTGACCAGCGGGGACAGCAGGCCTGGCAGGGGTGCGAGCCGGTCCCTGGCCAGCTGAGCCCACGGGGAACCGGGCTGTGGCCTGAATGCTCTCCTTGTCTCCGGGACCTCGTCAATAACTGCCCAGTGTCCTATTGACTCAAGATAAGTTCCGGGAGGCCCAGAGCGGCTGTCTGGCCCCGTGTCCACCAGCCAAGGCCGGGCCGGGCCAGCTGGGCTTGGCAGGTCCTGCAACCAGGACCCAGCTCGGCACACACCCTGCCCAGCCGCAGGCTGCACCCTTATCCGAGGGGCCCTCCCCCGGAGCCCTGCGGCAAGCACACCTATCAGCTCGACTTGGCAGTGCCAGTGTGTAAAGTCCGTCCCGTGTTCTCACAGCGCCGTCCAGACACAGGTGCTGGGGGTGACATCATCGCTCCTAGCAGGGATCACTCAGGCCTCCCGACTTCTATCAATATTTACGTTTCCAGCTCCGTGGAGGATCTAATCAGACTTCCGATGACACCTGCCTTGTGCCCACTGTGCTCCCGGTTGGGGGCTGGGAGGGGTTAAAAGTTTGTCCTGGTCGGGCCCGGTCAGCTGACAGGCAGGGCCTCTGGAGTGCCAGGCGAGGGCACAGAGCGGGGTTAGGGGATGAGGCACAGGAGCGGGAATGGATAGGGGTGACTCCAGGTCCCGGACCACGGTGGGAAGAGCGGGCATGTCCCCTCCCTCCAGGTGCTCAGATTGTAGCTGATCTCCCCGAATCCCACCATTCGTGTCCAGTGAGCAGGCCCCACACTCCGAGGCTCATCTGAGAAAGAAAGGGTTGGAGAAGCTCTTTCCAGAAAACTCTTTTTGGAACAAAGGCCACTTTGCAGTCTGGCCCCCAGGGGGCCAGTACAGGACTGGTCAGGCCCACAGCCTGGAGCTCTGCTGAGGAGGGACCTGGGACCACCAGGGCCGGGGCTGTGCTGTGGAGGTGCAACAGGCTTTCGTCCTGACCACCCGTGTGTCACCACTTCTGACCCCGAGGGCTGCCGGCTAACCTGCTCGGCTGGGGACGCCTGCACCCCAAAAACAGGGCGGCAAAACTCCGTGGGGTGGACGTCTGCGTAACGGCCCTGGCAGGCCCTCTGCTCCTCTGGAGCTTTGGTTCTGGGGAGAAGCCAGTCCTCCCTGGGTGCTGTGACCCCCATGCCTGCTCCAGAGGGCACCCCCCAAACCTCAGAGAGACTACCCAGCAGCATTTGGGGTTTTATTGACACGCCTGAGCGGGAGATAAACCCCACCTAATGTCAGAACAAATACAAGGCTGAAACCCGAGAGGCCTGGGAGAGATAAGACAGGCATCCGCCCGGGGCTGTGAGGTGAGCAGGGTAGGGGAGGGAGAGAGGCTGTGCCCCCACCCCCACAACCACAAGAAGCGGGGAGCCATTCCTGGTGGGCCCAGGGACCCACAGACTCCATCCCTGCCCTCCTGGGACGCCAGTCCAGCGAGGGACATACTTACCAGGTGACCACAGAGTTGGGGGACAGTGACAGAGGGCCCTGGGCCCTCACCGGTTGGTGGCAGAGCTCTGGGTCTCTCACAGGCACGGGAGAAATGGAGACAGGTTCCATCTTCAGGAAACTGAATGGAGGTTGGAACGCGCCCCACGCCCCACACCCCTGTGCCTCTCATCATTATCTCAGGCTTGGTGTGGAGACGGGACAAAGACGCTGCTGCCTCCATGCCCACTGCTGGGGTGAAGCTGGCAGAGCTGGGCCCTCCAAAGGACTATTCCAGAATTCCAGGAGATGACCCCTGGCAGAGAGCCCTGCCCGAGCCTGAGGTTCCACTGCAGGTGCAAGTCAGAGCTGGACGGAGCCCGCCAGCCACCGTGGGCAGTCCTGCCGTCCAGTGGCCCCGTCTCCAGGCTGGGCCCAAAGAAGCCAGGAGGTCAGAGAGGGATGGGCTTGGGTCCCTCCTCCCCGAGAGCAGGCCGAAGAGCCCTAGGCTGCCCAGGAGGTGGGAGAGGCCCCAGTGGAAGGGCAGGGGTGGGGGGCAGCACTGCAGGTGACCTCTGCAGGAACTTCTCCGAAACTTGAGGGCAGGTGGCCTCCTCTGACAGGCTGGAAAGTCTGCAACCCAGAGGCCCTGAGGGGAGGGATGGAGAGCCCAGGGGCCAGCTGATGGGAGGCCTGGGCCAGAATGGCCCCCCATGGGCTCCATCATTTCCCTAATTTATGTCCGTTCAATTACATTATTATAATATAATAAGATGATTATAGTTTATGCCAACAAAGTGGTCATTTTAGATGAAATGGACAAATTCCTAGGGGAAAACAGCTGAGCAGGCTGTCAGGAGAAAGCTCAGGGAACGTGGATAAGGATTTGGACTCCCACTCAGTCCCAAACAAGGACTGGAGCCAGAGAGCAGGTCCGTCTGACCCCAGAGGCCTGGCTTTTTCCCTGAACGAGAGACACATTGGTTTGATGGAAGAAGAGCTTGGCCAGCCCTAGACAGGGTGTGTGTGTGTGTGTGTGTGTGTGTGTGTGTGTGTGTGTGTACGTGCGCATGCATGCGCACACACGTTTGTACATGTAAGCATGTGTGTACACATGTGTGAGAGCATTGTGTGCACGTGTGTGCATGTGTGTACACACAGAGTGAAGACATGCAGGCCCCAGTAACATCTGAATAGAAACAAGGGTACCATAATCTCACCTTCATTGATTAATGCCCAACGAAAAAGTATTTTCCAGAGCAAACTATTAACCCAATACAATGAATCCCATCCCTGCTGTGTGGGGCAAGGGAGTACCTTTTAGACCCTCGGGCTGCAGACTTGTCCCTGAGCTGGTCTGGCCAGACCTCGGTCGACCTGGGTCTGGTGACGTCCCTGAGATGGTGGGGAGCTGGCAGCCCAGTGGGATAGAGGGGCTTGGAGCGCAGCCCCAGGACAGAAGAATACTGGGGTCTGGGGCACTCCCATTCGAAGCCACACAAGAGGCTCTGAAAGCAGAAAGAGAGTCAAGGCCAGGGTCTCCAGGACTGGAGGAACGTAGTGAGAGAAGTAGCTCCGGAGGGTCATTCCTCTGCTCTGTGCTCTCTGTCTGACCTTTGCCCCCTGCCCTCTGTTCTCTGCTTCCTGCTCTCTGTTCTCTGTGCTGCTGCTGGTCATGGGCCCTGTTTCCAAGGAATCTGGGTGACTCTGAATTGCACAAAGGCAAACAGGGACGGAGGAAGGAGCCAGGGGCATCTGGCTGGCAGTCCAGATGCTCATGATTCAGGACCGCAGGCACCGCGCCCACAGGGAAAGCCCTCAGCACAAGCACCAGACACTGACGAGCTCCCGGACATTCCTTCCAGGCTGACGCGAGTTGCCAGGGAACAGATGCCAGGAGGGAGGGTAAGGCGCATTCAGTCGCCACAGGATGAACCTCTCTGATGTGCCCGAGGCTGGCATGGTGCCCCGGGCTCACTAGACCCCTGTGGGCCCAGAGAAGGGTGACCTGGGGCCGCCTAGGCTCTGGGGATGGAGGCCTGAGGGTGGGTCCTTGGACCTTCACTTGAGCAGGATGACCTTGGACGAGTCCCACATCACCTTCCCTGGATGGCGGAGGATACATGGTACCCTTGACCCAAGTAGGTGCTTCATAAATGGAGGTCTTAGTTAGGGCTTCTGTCTTTGGGAAGCATGACCACATACTGCCCCCGTGCCTCTGGGCGTGCAGTTAAGTCTGGCCAAGAAAAGTCTTGAGCCCCCCCACGTGTCTCTAGAGAGGAGCAAGTTCTGTGAGACACTCCGGAAAGGGAGGCATCGCCCCATCTGGTACAGCCACTGCCTGCTCCCCCTCAGGGTTGTCCTGACTCCTTGGGCACCAGCTGTTCTGATTCCTTCTTTGAAGCTCTGCCCTGGGCCCAAGGCACAGCCATGTGAGTCTCAGAGCCTTCGTTGTTCCTGCAGTTCCTTCTGTAGTTCAGGTCCTCTCCATGCTGGTGGTCAGGTCTAGACCAGGATCACCACCATCAACACCATCACCACCATCGTCATCACCATCATCACCATCACCATCACCATCATCACAATCATCATCACCATCACCATCGTCATCATCACCATCACCACCATCACCATCATCATCACCATCGTCATCATCACCATCACCACCATCGTCATCACCATCACCACCATCACCATCATCATCACCATCGTCATCATCACCATCACCACCATCG
>NC_081567.1:153967-220906 GCF_022355385.1 Mustela nigripes
CCATCACCATCACCACCATCACCATCATCATCACCATCGCCATTGTCATCATCACCAACAACATCATCACCAACATCACTACTTCTCTCTTTTTACATTTTCCCGAGACACTGATGCATAAATTCCTCATCCTTTTTTAGCTTAGGAGCTCCTTTGTGTCAACTGCAAATATAACTGGCTGGGGCTCAGGGAAGCTGCTATCCTCTCAGTCACTTTGGCTTAGACAGACCTCAGACCCCCGGCTATACCCACAGGTGAAATACCCAAGGAGTCTCACACCCTAAATCTCATTGATTTATTTATTTATTTGAAAGACAGAGATCACAAGTAGGCAGAGAGGCAGGCAGAGAGAGTGGGGGAAGCAGGCTCCCTGCTGAGTGGAGAACCCAATGTAGGGTTCGATCCCAGGACCCCGGGATCATGACCTGAGCCGAAGGGAGAGGATTTAACCCACTAAGCCACCCAGGCATGCCCCTAAATCTCATTTAAACCTCACTATAGCTTTGGTAGGTGGGCATCCCATTTTATGTGTCTAACTGGCTGGTGGAGGACATTCTCCCAAATCCGATTCCATCTTTTTCCAAACCCTGATGCCCCTGGCTTGGCTGTAAGTTCAAGTCAGATGCTACTTACACCCCTGCTTGGACCCCACCATCACTCCCTCTCCCTGCCCTGGGAGGTCTCTGTCCAGCCCATCATTTGACCACCATCTCCGGCCCATCCACCCCTGCCCCAAGGATGTCCCTTGCTTGGAGACAGGCCCACAGGGCAGCACTCCCTGCTGGAATGGGCCAACAGCCCAGCCCTGCTCCAGGCAAAGCCATTCTGGGGACACAGCCCCTCCCGCACTTTGGGGAGGTGGGGGGAAATGTTGCTTGATTTCCATCCAGGCCGCTTTACCTGCTTCTGGGAATGAAAATGTCTTATGAACAAAGGCCTTCCTGTGGGATCGGGAGCAGTGAACAAAAGAAAACTTCGCAAAGACGGCTTTGGCATGAGGCACGGGTAACTCCCTTTCTCCCTCTCCATAAAAACCTTCTGCAAAAGTCTCTGCCAATTTTTGTGATAGCCAGAGCCCAGGGGGCCCCCAGGGATCCCAGCCACCTGGCACCCAGCCCTGTATGAGGCTGCTGCCACTGTGAACACGGGGAGGGGACAGCACATGACCCGCACGGCCGGTCTGTTGGTCTCTGCAGGAGCAGCCCCTCCCAGAGAATCCAACACCCCGGCCACATGCTGGAGCCACGTGGGAAGGGGACCCTCCACCTCCTGTCAAGCCTTGAGCCAGATGGCCCAGCTCTCAAAGTCCTGGTCCATGGAGGCCATGAGTGAGGAACATGGTCCCTGTCCTTGAAGGCCACCAAGTTTTGGGACAACTTGTTACACGGCAACATGTCATCGAGACACTCTCCAGCATTTCTGGAACTTGGATCATGGCCCTCTTTGGGGGCGGTGCAGGGGGTGTGGGGGGCCTCAAGGACCAAGCAGAATTCCCGGCCCGAGGGGCCCTTCCTGTTGCTCAGGCTGTGTACCCAACAACAGAGACCCTGGAGTGCTAGCAGCCGGACCTCCTCCCAAAATGAGGGACAGCTGGGGGTTTCTGTTGAGGCCTCTCATCCTGGCTTGAAGACAGCCCCCTCCCTGCCATGGACTCATGGCCTTTCCCAGGTGCGTGTGTGTGGGGACAGAGCTCCCCCACTCTTCTCATGAGGACATGCTCCCATCGCATCAGGGACCCACACATATGACCCCGCTTAACTGTAATTACCCCCTAAATGCCCCATCTCCAAACCTGGGCACACTGGGGGTAGGGCTACAGCCTAGGAACTGGGGGGACATAATTCTATCCGTAGCGGGCCCCGAGCAGAGACAGGGGCCCCTTCCTTTTGAGCCCTGCCCTTTGGGAGCCCTCTCCCTGCCCAGAAGCAGGTCAGGTCCAGCCCAGCTCTGGGCTCTGTGTGCTTCAAGGTTTCTGCTCCCAAGGGGCCTTCCTGGGGCACCCCTCATGGTAAACCTGCATTTGGAAAGGCCTTCTGAAGGGGGACCTTGGGCGCTGGCCTCCACCCATCCCAAGGAACCCCGTCGACAGGGCCCCATGTCGCCTGCCTTCCATCATAGGCTCCGTATCCCGTGGGGAGAGAGGTGGTAACTAGCAGACACTCCTGTTAGAGGTGCCCAGCCCTGCGAGGGGATTCGGGACAGAGGCTGGCCTTCTCCCTGTATAGATGGGGAAACTGAAGCCCAGAGGACTGTGGGATCTGCCCCAAGATGCCCAGCGGCCCTGCCCCAGACCAGCGCTCCTCCAAAAGGCTGTTTGCTTCAAGACTCCTAGAAGCTATTTTTGCTCCTTACGTTAAAACACTTGGCTTTCACGGATGAGACATGCCCGCTGATCCCCGTCAGCCAGCCATGAACGGGACCCCTGCTCTGGCACCCTGATGAGAGTGTGCCCCGCAGGTACAGAACGGCCAGGGGAGCCCCAGACTCCCAGGCAGCCAGTCTGCGCCGGGGCTCAGCCCATTGCCCAGGTGGTTGTTTTTTCGGGCACACTTGGGACCTCCTCCCTGGAGCCCCTGGGAAGGTGTGGGCCCCCCGGGTGGCCAGGCCACTTCCTGGAGGGGCCTGGCTGGACACCCCCAGCTCCTCTGCTCCTATTGACTCAGACCCTGACCACTTGCACACGGCTTGCCTGTGTGTGCAGGAGCCAAAGTCAATGGAAAATCCTCTCGGGGAGGACGCGGGACGCTTGACCCGTGGAGAGAGCCCCGGCCGGGAGCTCCGGCCAAGCGCTGGCGGCGGAAGCAGGTGCGCCCGCCCAAGCAGGGCCCCAGCGGGCGACAAGGAGCTGGCAGCCTGACCCCAGCCCGGAGAAGATGCCATTCTGTCCCATCTTGAAGTGCCGTTCCCTCCCCTCTGGCTCCCGTCCTGGGTCATGTGAGGGTCACAGCATTGCTCTCCTACGTACTTTTATCACAAACCACCCTCACGGACAAGGTCACACCTCCCACGGCGTGGGACCGGCCGCTCCCCTCCACCGAGAGAGCCCTTCCTGCCGGTGTTGCTGGCCGTGCTGAGTAAACTCACACACGTCCTTCCCACCGCTGGGAGTGCACATCTGTGCTGTGTCCAGTTTTTCACTCCGTAAATAACACCGCCTTGAACATTCCCATAAAAGCCCCTGCATTCACGGCACAAGACTTTCCCCGAGACAGGCAGCTGGGCGGGGTATGGGCTCGGCGCTCCAAGTGCCGGTGCCAAGAGCCCCAGCCTGGTGGCAGGAGGGTCCCGGGGCCTCGCCAGCCCTTGGTATGGTCAGACTTTTCAGACTTTTGCCAACCTTCTGGGTGAGTAACGGTCTCTCATTGTGACTCGAACTTGCTTTTCCTGATTACTAATGAGGTTTGATCCTATCTGGGTTTCCTCTTGGGTGAAGTCACTGGCCCATTTTTATTTTTACTCTTAGGTGTTTTGTCCCATTGATGCCTTTTAAAGTTTGTTTTTTATATTCTAGACCTTCCTTTTTTGGTCGTACGTATGGCAGATCTCCTCCTACCTCGTGGTCTGTCTCCTCTCTCCTTTTATGGTGCCTTTTTATGAAACGGAATTTCTTAATTTTAATTAGGCTGTATCTGTCTTTGCCTCTATGACTATTATTTTGTAAATTGTTTAAGAAGTTCATACACAGTGCAAAGTTACGAAGACGGCTCCCATATTCTAATGTAAAACCGCTCTAGTTTGGTTTTACCTAGAGCATTTAATTGACCCGGGTGTGTGTGTGTGTGTGTGTATCACAGACATGATACACAGTTCCCACCTCTTGTGTGTGGGTACCTAGGTGTCCCAGAACCATTCATTGAAACACCCATCCCTCCGCACGATGCCTCCTGCTTCGTGTTCAGAACTCCGTCTGCCCGGACACCTGGCCCTTTGTCCCGACCGCCTTCTCCATCTCTGCCCACAGCTGCCACTCTAACCGGGGTTCCGGCGGATGTGGTAGCTACGCCCGCACTCTTCTGATTGCTGTTAGCAAGATGTGCTTTCCCCCATCATTTACCTTCCATCTATACGTGTCTCCATGTTTCAAGTGGGTTCCGTGCACACAGGTGGTCTTGTGTTTTGGCCGTGAATATTCTGCAAACAACAGCTTTGAATTTCCTTTTAGGTCAACGTTGATCTGGACACATACACATGAAAACACAGGCTCCCCACTCACTCCCGGGTGGCTGGACCCACCTTTCCCGCAGCTTGCTGCCCCTGTGGCCGAGTGGAAGGAGGGTCCTCGGCCGTGGGCCCCGGCTGCACAGTGGGCCCCGGCTGCACAGTGAGCCCAGGCTGCCTAATCTGGCTGCCAGGTTTCAGGAACAACTGAGATCGGGCTCAGAAAGCCTGACTTTCCAAATGCTGCCCAGAGCCCCCTTGACGTTTCTAACAGCACTGGGCCCCTCCCCAACCTGCCACAGTGGGACGGACGGGAGTCTTACTCTAAGCATCAGAATCACCTGTGGGCTCATTAAAGCCCAGACATCTGCATTTCCCAGGGTTCCCAGCCACACTGCTGCTGTCGGCCCCGGGAACCAGGCTGAGGTCCCAAGACGAGACCCACCAGTGACTCACCAGCAACCTTCCAGGGCTTCACGGAAGGGAGACAGGGTTTAGCTGGATAGGGGAGGCCCTGGAAACTTGCTCAGGCCCGGGAGGCAGGAAAGGTCGACAGGGACAGCGTGTGCAGGGCAAGGCCAGAAGCTTCAGGTGCTGGTGCAGTGGCCTAGAGGGAGGTGGGTCCCCGGAATGGCGTGGGCACGTGACTGCCATGTGGGGGCAGGTGCTGGGAGTCTCGCTCACTGTTACCATCCCCACATCCTCCGCAGGACGCAGGGAGGCCCCGGGGCCTCCTGTCGCTCAGACAGAGGGAGGGAGGAGGGCTGAAGACCCCATCCCGTCCCCAGCTCCACCAGCTCCCGCCCACGTGGAAGGCGCTAACCACCAGGCACTCAGCCTCACTGGCCAGCTTTGGCTCCAGATGACGTCCCTGAGGAGCTGAGGGTCTACTGACAGTAAAATCAGCCCCGCTGTACCAGGCCCCTCAGCCAGGGAACCAGCAGACATAAGAACTCCTTGGCAGAATGGTTATCAGTCACTTTGTGGGCCTTGGGGAAGAAAAGGGCTTTGCAGAACATCTCATTGACGAGGCAGGAGAACGGAGTGACAGAAAGGGTCTGTCCATGGCATGGAGTAAGGGCCACAAGTCCCTGTTTGCTGTGGAAGGAAGGTCATGGGGGCATGCTGACCCCATGCAGCGAGGCTGCCTATCCCGTGGCCCCGGGGCTCAGAGTGGGATCCCTCCAGCCTGGCGCAAAGCCCAGCAAGCCAGCAGGAGAACGGGGACCTCTAGACCCCCTAGGCTGGCTGAATCAGAACCCGTGGCAGCTAGGAACTTGCTCCTAGGGTCCCACAGGGTGTTCTGTGGGCACCTAGTTTGAGAATGGGTCCTGCAGGGGTCCCCTTTCTCTGTGTGCCTACCAGCCCTTTGTCCGGTCTGCCAGCTGGCCTCTGGGGACCGGCAGTGTACCTCTGGCAGCTGGCACACTGGACATCACCAAAAGGTTGGAAGGAAAGACATATTCCTAGGTCTGCCTCGGGCATCTGGTGACCCACACGGTCGTCACAACCAGCAGCATCTGCTTGGTGTCCCTTGGAGTCTAAAGCCTTGGGCTCAGTGCAGAAACCCTCCCCAGACTGCATCTCGGCCTGGGACCAACTGGTCCTGAACCCCACATGGTAGCTAAGGGATTGGTCATGTTTTCTTGAGCTGAGATGCCGTTTCTGAACCCACAGGCACTGCTCCCCCTACGAAAACCCTAACCTGGACCCATACTCCCCAGGGAGGACCCCAGCTGAGACTCCCTACAGTCCCCCTCCCACACCTTTTGGTGACAACCGGCTCTCCTGCCGATACTCATGTCCGCTGGTCAGAACCGTGTGTCTGCCCCAGACCCACCGAGCCTGAAGGGAGGACTCGCGTGGGAAAGGGAACGGGGAGCGGGCGGCTGCAGGGGGAGGGCGGACAGCAGGACATTCCTGGACAAGAGGAGACACGGGCTGCAGCCCCGAGGGAGCTGTGCTTGCCGAGTCCCGGATGCGGCTTGGGGCACAGGCCTGGTCTTGTCGGATGGGCAGCCCCTCCTGGTGCTGACAGCCCGGCCCCTGGGGCGGCCTCTCCGGGCTGCAGGTGGCCTATCAGAGGCGGGAGATGGCCCCGGGGCCAGGAGATTGATCGCATTCCTGGGCCCCAGCCCGCGCCGCCGTGTGCCCATCCCCAGAGCAGAAACTCTGCGCCCCAGTCGGCAGCGGCCTGGGCCCTGCAGGCCAGTGACGAGGTGAGCCCAGCACCCGGCCTCGCTTGGGCGGGAGGCAGATAAGACACCTACACAAACAAGGACACAAAGGCGGCTCTCACGGCCGCACCAGCTGCGCGCCCAGCCCTCGGCGGGCACTTTATGGCATATTATCTCCACTGGGCCCCACAACAGCGCTGCCAGGTGGGAATTTTGCTCCCATTAAACAGATAAGGAAACAGGGTTCTGAGAGGCGAGGGGGTGGCCAAGGTCACCCAGGTTATAAAGCGGCTGGGTCTGCATGCAGCCCAGGCCCACCTGGACGCCAAGCCCACCCCCCTTAATGGAACGTCCTAAATAGACTCTTTGTTTTCAAGAAGACATTTGGAAAAGCAGCTTCGGTTGCAGGGGAGGGAGCAGGACCCAAGCAGTGGTGTCTCCCCTCCTCACACATCCACACTCACGCACACACGGACACGTGCTCACACTCATGCACACACAGGCACGTGTTCATATTCACACACACGGGCATGCATTTGCACGCACACACACACAGGCACACGCTCACACTCACACACACACACAGTCGGTGACGTGGGGCTGGCTGGGGCTGCCCCTGGAGAAGGTGACAGGGGTTGGGGGTTGCATGAAGGACCCACAGGGAGCCGGGGGTGGGGGGCAGCGGGTGTCTGGAGCCATGGGGGCGACGAGGGTCTCAAGAGAGCAGCCGGGGTGAGCCCGTGTGGGGACCCCCACTCTGTATCCATGACTTCACCCAGCCCTACGGGATTCGGGAGCCCCCAGGTCTGGGATGCCAGGCATAGTTGACAGCAAGGAAGCCTCAGGACAGAAGGGGAATTCTGAGGTTGGGTGGGTGAGGAGCACTGGCAGGAGGCAGGGGAGGAGGCTTCCGGAAAAGCGGCCACCTGGGAGGACCTGGCCTCGGGGTTTCCTGGCGAAATGTCCAGGCTGATCACCCCACCGAGGCACGCCTGGGAGGCACGCCCGGCACTCCACAGGCTGGAGCAGGACACACAGACTGAAGCAGACATGGAAAGGAGCTGCCTGGAGGATGGGGCGGGGGGGGGGGGCAAGCGTGAAGCCAGCCAGCAAGCAGCGCAGAGGCCCCCAAACCTCAGCCATGACACAGCCCTGGGCTCTGGGAAGGGAACCCAGGAAACAAAGACTGGCTCTTGCAGATAAAAAAAGCTCACAGGGGGCGCCTGGGTAGTTCAGTGGGTTAAAGCCTCTGCCTTTGGCTCAGGTCCTGATCCCAGGATCCTGGGATCGAGCCCCCGCATCAGGCTTTCTGCTCAGCAGGGAGCCTGCTTCCTCCTCTCTCCCTCTCTCTCTCTGCCTGCTTCTCTGCCTACTTGAGATCTCTGTCTGTCAAATAAATAAATAGAATCTTAAAAAAAAAAAAATTCAACAGTAAAACAGATCTGGATGACAAAGTAGAAGATATCCTCTAGAAATAGAGCCAAAGGGCAAAGCGATACAAAATTAGAGGAAAAAAAGAGGTTTTTAAACCCCGGGTGATGAGGTTGGAGGCCCAGAGTCCAGAAAGAGCTTCAGCAAAGGGGAAAGAGGATGCAGTGGGAAGGGAATCAGTCCACAAATGAGTCAGGAGAGCTCCCAGACCTTCAGGACACTACTGGGGACAAGAGGATGCCCTGAGGCCACAGCCACAGCCAGGGCTCACCATTCCCAGGACAGGCCTATCCTGGGAGGGCTGAGGATGTGGTTTCCAGCTTCCCATATGGAAAGCTACAGGACAGATAAGGCACACAGAATCTTGAAGGAAGCCATGTCCACCTGGAATTCAGCCTCCAGCCACGCTACCATGGACTTGCGATGCCTACGGGAGACCCATGTCCAGGAGGCAACCTTCCAGTTGTGCTGTGTGCCAACATTCTCACGCACTCAGCAACACGTGAGCTTTTCTCAAATGAACTGATACCATGGTTCTGCAACTTCTTGTACATTCAAGAAAGTGTCATTGACCACGTGCTTTGTCCATCTGTCGGTTGTGTTCATTCTTTTTGTCAGCTGCGTAGTATTCCTTCCTGGGGCCTCCTGAGACTTGTTTAGCCACCCCCTGTTGAAGGGCTTTTAATCCGTGTCGGTATTTGTCCCTTTGGCCAGTACTTTTAAGGGCTTGTCCAGGAATGCTTCGACATCTGGGCGAGATGGGTGTCCACATGCTCAGGGATGGCGTGAGAATGGACAGACACAGCCCCCCAGCCCCAGGATGCTGGGACAGGTCCACTTCTCTGCACCGTCGCTGAGCGCCAGGAGCAGGGTGGATTTGGGGAGATGGCGGACGACACACCCCACATGCTTTCTGGAAGACTAAGCCAAGCCTCAGAGGCTCGGAGGTCCCCAGGTCAGTGAGGGAGCAGCCCACCCAAGGGACCCTGGTGGACCAGGCAGCTGAGCCACACCATCTCTCAGGCTGGGCCCAGGAGCAGGTGGCTCCGCCAGCAGCCAGCCCTGAGCTATCACAAGTAATACAAGGGACAGCAAGTGCCCAGCAGTGGCAGCATGCCAAACACCCTTCCGGCCCCACTGAAGAAAGCGCACAGAGCATCGAGTGGCTCTCCCAGGCCTCACTGGTGGCAGACGCTGGGTCTGGGCTTGAACCCCGGTAAAGCCCATCTGCAAGGCCCACCACCACATGCTCACACCTAGAAAGAGGGCAGTGGTCCCGAGAAAGAAGGAACGGCAGCCTCACTGCCCTTCCTCCGAGGCTCAGGAGGTTTCCCCCTGAGCTCAGGGGCAGGCAGCCAACTCTCGCGACCACAGGGAGGGAGGAGGGAAGGATGTCTCTGCTTGCAGGTCGGGAAAGGACTGGCAGAGAACCCTAAGCTTGGGGCTCATTTTAGCTCTGTCACTCAAATGCTGTGACCTTAAAGCAAGTCCCAGTCCCTCCCTGAGACTGCTTTCCTCTCTGGTTCCCCAAGAGGGACGTCTCAGGAGCAAGTCAGCTCTGGGAGGCAGGGTGCTTCTAAAATTGTGATGGGCACCTGGGTTTGGGGGCAACTGTCACCCAGTGTACATGTGTGTCCGCATGCCCATGTGATAGGCGTGTCATTCTGCTCACCCCCAGGGACACAAATAACAAATAACAAAATAACACAAATAACAAATCTCCAGACAAATACAGATACACTTGGCTAGAAAGCAGAGCTGAGTGGCCCATGAAGGGCCCAGGCTGTGTGCTGCCCCAGCACGGAGCAGATAGTCTCCGCATTGAGAAGACAGATGTTTTCTCCTCTGAATATGTCTAGAGACATCACAAGCCCAGCATTTTGCCTGTGAGAGCCCTGGCTCAGAGAAAGGTTGTGACATCCAGAGAAACGGGTGCAGGGTGGCGCTCTCCGTATGAAACCCTAGTCCGACTTCTGTTAAAGAATGGCCCTGTCAGGGCACCTGGGTGGCTCAGTGGGTTAAAGCCTCTGCCTTAGGCTCTGGTCATGATCCCAGGGTCCTGGGATCGAGCCCCGCAGCGGGCTCTCTGCTCAGCAGGGAGACTGCTTCACTTCCTCTCTCTCTCTGCCTGTCTCTCTGCCTACTTGTGATCTCTGTCTGTCAAATAAATAAATAAAATCTTTTAGAAAAAGAAAAAGAATGGCCCTGTCATGAAGACATTCTGCTCAGGCCCCATGAGCCCAGCATGGGGTTCCTGCCACTGCGGCTCCCACACCAGCCGGTGTCCCTCGGCAAGGCCTGCCCCCTCCCCACCGTTGGCACATGAGTGGCCTCCTCTTTCAAAGCCAGCCGGGGCTTCCAGTGTGGAATGGCTTTCCCCCGACTCTCCGAGGTCCCCGGTGGGGACGGGGGTGGGTAGATGCTCCTGGGAGCCCAGGTCAGGGTGTAGCCAATTTTCCAGTCCAGCCTAGCAGGACCCGTCTGGTGGGTCTCCCCACCTTGAGAAGCAAACCCAGGAAACCCCAGCTGTGAGAGAAGCCTGAAGTCCAGGGGCCGTAGTGAGTCTGACGGGCATCTCGGGCTGAGGGCTGGCTCCCCCATCAGCCCAGTTCTGAGATTCGGAGGCTGGTGGATGCCACCCCCTGGGGATGCAGGACAGCCCTGCACCCTCTGGGGGAGTGGGGAAGAGAGCCCGCGGCACCCCACTTCCAGTCCTGCTCCCGTCCCTCAGCCCCAGAGAGCCCACCAGCGCCGTTCCTACAGGCCTCCTCAGCTGCACAGGCCGCCCGGCCTGCCGGCTTTGTAATGGTTAACCGGAGTAATAAAAACGGGCGATGATGGGGTTTTTGATTCCTTATCAGAATCTCCACGGGCTGCGAAGGCTGAGAACCACCTTCACATGCAGCCAAGCAACTCCAAGGGGAAAAAGCATCCCCAAACCTAACGCCTTCCACCAGTGCACACTTCGCAGTAAAAATAGAAGAGGAAATCCCTAGTCTGAGGCTCCGAGTGGGACAAGCGGTCCGGCGGCAGGACAGCAGCAGGACAGCAGCAGGACAGCAGCAGGGAGGGCTCTGTCCTTCCATCGCAGGCTCCCGCCTCTCCCAGGGCAAGTCAATACCATGTCTTTGGGAGGCCTTCTGTACTTTGCCACCAGCCCGCCAGGCTTTACCGTGGGGACCAGAAACCCGCGCCTTAAATCTGCATTCGGCACCACGAACGCTCCGGCAGGCGGCCTGTCCAGGCAGCAGACCCCTGGGGTCCACATCCCCACAACACAGCGTCCCCAGACCACCCTGCAGCTCCGTGTGCGAGCACACCCGGACACAGGGCCCAGAGAGGCCACGACCCACACCAACATGTGGCGGGCAGCCTGGACTCCTCCAGAAGCCGGAGGGCTCGTTCCCGGGGCTTCAGGTCTGGGGCCGCTCCGCAAGCCCCGCTCGCTGATCATGGCTGGTGTGCTTCTCACCTTCCATGCCTGAGATAGCGTGCCGGCGTGTTACCAAGTACAGCCAAATGTGCATATACTTCACCAAAAAATAAAATAAAAAATTCCAGAACAATCGTTCCAGCTGGTGCTTTTTGACGTTTGAGGGCCCTGGGCACGGTGATGGGCAGAGGCCTGAGGCAGGAACTGTGGCATGAGTGAGGCAGCGAACGTGTGAATGGGCAGATTCTCCCAGGGGCACGCGGTGTGGGGTTTAGGGGCCTCAGGGCGCCCCCTTTCTCTCTTAGGGCCTGGTTCCGGGCTGCTCGCACAGGGGCCGCCCCACCTCCTCCCACCTCAGCCCCCAGGGGCCACCCCACAAACCCTCTGTCCCAGGAGACCAGGACCCTGTTCTGAGTCCTGCGTTAGGTCACGCGCCCTCCCATCACATTTCTGCTGAATCTGTACAGCTCTTACAAGGACCCACCTGCACTCACGTTGTTGGGCTGTTTGCCGGCCAGCTGAGAACACGGCTCTCAGGTGTCTGGGTTCATCACTCACTCACTCATCATTCATCTACCCGTCTACCCCTCTGAAGTGGGTCTGCACCAGCTGCTCGGGATCCACAGGTGGAGACAGGGACACGATTTACACCCTTGCAGAACTCAGTCACTCCACTGGTCCACGACGTATGGAAACAAATTATCCCGATTCAAGGTATTTCTATCTCAGCCCTGGTCCCTAAATGCTGCGGTTGGCCAGAGCAGCAAGGGGCAGGCTGACACTCCCCTGGGGGGGTGGGGGTCCGCCAGCAGATGCAGCTGTCGGGCCCTGCATGTGCAGTGATGGGGGTGGGGCACAGACAGGACAGACGGGTGGACATACCTGTTCCAACTGCAGTGACACTCTTGTCCGGCACAAGGACTGTGTGCCTCATTCCCCGGGAACCCACGAGCGATTGGTGAATAAACAAACAATTGGTGAATAAACGGGCTGTGGTGTGTGAACCCTGCCACTTGACTCACTTGGCCCGCCCACAGCCATCCATCCTGGCTCCCTCTGTCTGGAGACTGGGGTGTGCCTGCAGAGGAAGGCCAGGAATACAGAATTTACAGAAGGCCCACAGGGGCCAGGACCCCATAGGTGGAGCCTCCCCGAGTCTAGCACCCTCCGGGTGGCTGGCCTCCAGATTCCAGGTTTCCCTGCATGGCCTCTGGGAATGAGCCCGGCTCACTCACCCCTGCCCAGCAGCCAGCCTCCTGGCATCCAGCTGCCACCCACTAGCTGGACAGTCCTGGGGCACCCCTCGACGGCTTTGACTCTCAGTGTTCAAACCCTGAGGTCCGTGTCCACTTAAAGGTGGTGGGTTCCAACCCTTTGATTGGTGGGATCGGTACTCAGGAGGCCAAAACCCCGAAGTATGAAAGACCCAGGCTGGGTGAGCCGGCAGAGTGACAGCCCTTTCAAGCCCTTCTTGAAGTCTGGGATGGGGGGCAGGGGGCAGGGGGCAGGGGCAAGCAGAACCTGCCTGTTCTGCAGATGGAGAAAGCGAGGGCTGCCTGGTAGGACATGAGGAAGGCGCTAGAACGTGCTACCCCTGAAAAGCATTGAAAGCTAGAAGTGGCCATGTCCACAAAGCGGATGGGACGTCTTGGGTGAAGATGTGAAAGTTCATTTGAAGTTCGCTGAGACTTTCAGTGCCCAGGGCCTTGAAATCGTTTCCTGGGGCCGTGGGAAAACCGCGTCTGAGCAGAGAACCGAAGGCCACAGTGAGGAGAAGCTTCCCGGGCTGGGAACTACGGGCCGGCCCGGCCGGGAGCAGACCAGAAGTGGGCTCTTGGATGATGCAAGAGGCCTGGGACTTGGGGCCAGGACGCAGACCCAGCAGGGAGGGAGCAGGGCGTCGGCCCATGTGGCTCCGACACACTCACCTCCATGTCCTGGGCCTGCGTCCTCGCCTCTGACATCTCCCCCTGCTCACTCCTGTCTGGGACACTAGTCCAGAGCTCTTCCCAGGGGCCTTCTTGCAGGACAGCATGGAGCTGGCTGGGCAGAGGGAGGGAGGCCTGCAGGCGTGGGAACACAAAGCGCGGACCCAAGGGAGAGAATGTGCGGTCAGAACTGATAGGAGATGAAGGATAATTCGCCGGGAGCAGGGAGGGGGGCACATCAGAGGCCAGGGGGAGGACAGCCCCAGAAGGGGAACTTCACAGCTCTGGAAAGCCCCCCGGGCGTGGGGGGTCCTGCAGGCTGCTGGTGGGAGCCCCAGGGAGGCAGGCTGCCCTGGCTGGTGGCTGGTGGCTTCTTTGGAAGAGGTTTTCCTCTCTCCTAGCTGCAAAGGAAAAGAGAGGGAGGTGGGGGTGGGTGGCAGCTGGGAAACGGGGAGGCGTGGTGTGGGGGCCCCTGCTGGCCAGGCTCAGACATCCAGGAGGAAGGCAGGAAGGCTGCAGGCAGGCAACCGCTTGTTGGAGTTGACAGTGGCTGCTCAGCGAGGCGCGCAGCATCCGAGTTGGGACACGCCAGCCATGGCAGCCGCTGCCACCACCTCCCACTCACAGCCAGCTCTCTCCTGACATGTCCCAGGGATTCCTGGCTCTGCATCTGCTCTCTACTGTCTCACTGCTTCAGGTGGGGGCATGGGAGAAGGGGTCCTCATGGTCTCATGTCTGCTCTGTGACCAGTCCAGTGCTGGGCTATGAGGACAGAGTGACATGTCTTCAGCTTGGAGGGACCTGGGACACAAGGGTGGGCCCCCAGCGAACAACCAAACAGCAGAATGAGGTGGGGCATGTGCCAACTCTCCCAACAAGAGTGGAAGGCTCTTAGAGCCTGGGAAGAGGGCCTCTGTGAACCTTGACAAGTCCCTTCCCCTATCTGAGCCTCAACTTCCTTGCCTGAGCAATAGGTCAGTAGCCCGTTACGAGATGCATCTCATCAGCAACATTAAACATAGGTGCTTTCAATGGGTTTGTGGATGGATGGGTGGGTGGATGGATGGGTGAGTGAATGGATGGATGGATGGATGGATGGATGGATGGAAGGATAGATGGGTGGGTAGATGGGTGAGAGATGGATAACATGTTAGTTCAGAAAATGTAGAGACAAACACAATCGGAGGCTTTCATTTAGTTTGGTAGTATTCCCCGAGTGCTTACATTGTGCCCATCTCTATGCAAGGCACCAGGGGAGGTTCTACATGAAAAGTAGCAGACAGAGGGGAATTTGAGGTTGAGCATGGAATTTTCTGTTGCTAGTAATTATAATACATGGACTCACCTGGTACTGGAGACAGCCCTGACAAAGATGGTCCTTGTCCTTCTAATACTCTGGCAAATAGATGGTCAGTGATGCCCTCGGCCCTGGAGAGAGGAAGCAATGGTGCAGACAGGACAGGCTGCTGAAGACGGCTCCACATCGGGGAGGATGAGCAGCAGGCAGGTCCATGTCCTCCAGGCTGGCCAAGGAGATCCTCTGAGTGGCCTCCAAGGGTCTGGTGCCCTGCCCCAGCACCTGGCCTAGCTGACCTTCATTTTATTTTGTGTCCCCTTGATGCTGGGCTATGTGTCAGCTCACAGTGCCACTCACTGGTTGTCAGGGATTCTCTCCCATTATCACAGGAATGTGGCACTTTAAGGTCAGGTCGGCGCTGAAGCTGGAGGACAGTGTCAGGAAGCAGCTCAGAGCACCAGCCCTCATGTGAGGGTCTCTAGGCCTCACAGAGGACCCTGCCTTGGTCTGTACACCTGGCTCGTCCTCCAGTCCTGGCCTTTGCTCCCTTGTGCTTCAGCCCCAGATGAGGCCATGACCTTCTATCAACTCAGCTGACCAGTGAGTCTTCGTTTCCAAGTTGCAGTCCTATGACAGGGAGAGCTTCTGGTTGTCTGGTCACGGCTGGATGCTGGGTTGTACCGGCTATAAGTCCTCAGGTAGCCTCTGCACAGGGGGCTTTCTGGTGGGCTATCTTTCCCGGAGCAGGCATGGCCGTAGGGCTGTTCCAGATGGAACTCAGGGCCTCTGGCACCAGGGCTGTGGGCAGGGACGGTCGCTGGTGGACGCACCCACGGCAATGCTGTATGTGTTCAAGGCAGAAAAGGCACCTGCACAGTACCTGTCCACTCGGCAGGCCTCGTAGGGCCCAGGCATTCCGTGAGCCTCACTCTGGGTGCTTCTGGATGAGACTGACGTGTGAAGCAGCGGACGGAGTCAGGCAGATGGCCCTCCCAGAGTGGGTGGTGGGCCTGTTCCAATCCCCTGTGGGCCCGGAGAGAACAGAAGGCTCAGCAGGAACCTAGTGGTTCCGTTTCTTCGGGAACCTTTACCAATGCACCTCCCCCTCCCCAGCTTTCTCCTCTTCTCCTCCGTCAAGGACAATAAAGATGTCATCTTGGTGACTCTCGGCCTCACTGGGGTCAGCTTGGTGACTCTCAGCCTCACTGGGATTACAAACTACGACCAATCCACAGCTCCTGGGGCTAAAAAAACCGCAAAAAACAGAAAACCCGAATTGCATCACCCAGAATCAAAAAGAACCGCCAGCTTCCTCTCGCACCTCGAGGGCCCGCTGCGTCTCTGACCCTCTCCCTCCAGCTTCTCGGCCCCGCTGGAATGGCACGTGGCCCTCTCTGCCCAGAATGGAGCTGCCCAAGGCCGGCAGCTGCTCGCCACATGCACCCATTGAAATTTAACCCGACTGAAAATCAGTGAAATTGGAAAGCCGGGTTCCAGGGCTCCCAGTCAGGGTAGTGGAGGCTGCGGCAGCAGGCAGCATGCATGGGGACACTGGAGCATCGCGAGTCACTCTGCTGGCCTCTGCCAGCCTAGCCTATGCCCCCACGCCCCACCCCGACCACTTCGGCCTGGTTAGCACCGCCATGCGCCCCCTTCACTCAGCCAAGCAAACGCAGCCCCAAGGAACCTGTGCCCCAAGTTGCTCCAGCTAGTTTCTCCGGTTGGGTCAGGTGCCCATGAGCCAAGGCACACGGGGGGTGTGGGCGCTGCCCTGGTCCATCCCTGGGCCCAGAGCAAGTCTGCAGGAACGTGGCCTCACAGGCAGCCTTGTGCGAAGACCCGGCTGCTGGGACAATGTTGCTCCCAGAGTTGAGCCTGTTGTGCCGAGTGTGAGCCAGGCCCTAGGCTGGCAGCCAAGCGAGACAGCGAGGTTCCCTGGCTCTCCCCCAAGAGGGGCTCTGAACCTCAAGCTTAGCCGAGTCAGGGGGCTTTTCATCTCTGCAGAGAAAGTCTTTGCAATCTGATGTTCCGAATGCCCAGTGTGGCCACTTTTGCGCTGGAAACAGGAGGCCTGGGTCTGGGGGTACTTCGCACTGGCTCCATGTGTGGCTTTGAGCATGGGGCTCCCCTCCTGGACCTCAGTTTCCTCCTCTGAATGCAGGGTGTCACTCTGGTCCCTTTGCCCAGGACGAGAGAGCTCATGGCTCCCTGGGCACATGGGAGGGGAGCAGTCATTGTCACCAGCCCCACATCAGGAAAAGGGATCAGCGCTAATGGTCCTGGGCTCCGGGGCTGCCCCACGCCCTGCTTCTGGAGAAAGACAATAGGACAGGAGGGCAGGGCAGGGGACATATGCCAGCAGGGTGGAGGCTGCGTCAGAGGAGCTGAGGAGCTGAGGGACCCCACAGGCAGCCCGGCCCTTGGTCAGATGAAGCCGGCCATACCAGGGCCAGGACCCTTGGCACAGAGGGACATGGGGACAGGAGATGAGGGGATTCTGCTGCCAGGGCCAGGGCGGGACGGCGTTCTTGAAGGAGCAGGAAACAGATGGTCCAACCAGGACAGTGTCTTGGGCCTTCTGGGAGCAGGGAGGAGGCCCTACCGGGGCGGACATGAAGCTGGTGGGGCTCCAAGCCGGGTGTCCCCATCACGGGGGTGGCGGAGGGGGTATCAGGGACATCTCTGACCCATACGGCCCCTGGGAGCCATGGTTGCCCTGGATGAGGAGAGTGAGGCCGTAGCAGGTACGGGGGGCCAGAGGCTCAGAGTTGACTGGCCGGGCCTCCTGTGATGTCCCGGCTTGGTGGGGATTGTGGGCATGTGGCCTTCTGTCCATGTGCACCCAGGCCAGGGGGTCTCGGCCTCCAGTCCCAGCAGAGGCAACCAGAGAAGTAGGAGAGGGGCTCTGGGCTGGGGCTCAGCACAGCTGAAGGAGGCTCACAGCCTGTTCTCCTGTCACGAAAGCACCTGCTGTGGGAAATGTCCAGCGGAGCAGGGACAGTCCGTCCCAAGGGGCCAGAGGCTCCCAGCTCCCCATTCGCTAGCTCCGTGATGTCGAGCAAGTCACTCACCTTCTCCAGGCCTGTTTTCTTGTCTAGGAAGTGGGCGGGTAACAGTGCCCACCCCGCAATCTCATGGGGTCCAGTGAGCAAGGGCGTGTACTGTGCCGGAACACAGAGAACAATAAACACCATTTCTTTTCCATTCCAGAAGCTGTACCTGGGTAAGACACACATCAGGTCATGTATTGTAAAGGCCCTTTGGATACCAGAATGACCACAGCAGGGTCCCACGCAGCCCCCACGCTCAACCTCTGTGATGTGTGGGGGGGTCCGACAGCAACTCCCACAGGCACAGGGACACTGGGCCAGGGCAAGGAAGGGGCACGGGGTGGGGGGGGTGCATAGGACCTCTGGGTGGGCAACCCATCCCACGGACACTTCCTGCTCAGCTCTGTCCACATCCCTGCCGGTGAGGTCTCAGGGTAGGGACTCCCAACCCAGGAGCCATCAGGAGGAGAGCAGGAGGGCGCCTTGACAGGACATCTGCCCGGAGCTGCTCGGGCCCCTCCGCCGGCCTCTCTGAGCCATTCCCTCATCTGTGAAATGGGAACGAGGGCCACCCCTAGAAGGGGATGCCCAGCAGCACGCATCACTGGCCACAGCCCCAGGGCTTCGCGAGCACCCTCTGAACTTGAGGCTCCCAGTCTTTAGAGTGGGGGAATGTGATCCAGCCAAGACTGGGCTCTAGTTCAGAGCAAACTGAAGACCAGGGTGGGACCCTGGGCTCTGGGAGAGGCAGCCTTGTCCCTGTGCCCACGCTGTCCGGGTCTGTGGCGACAGCCGAGGGCCGAGGACACAGATGCTGGGCTGGTGACCCGTTCGGAGCCCCCCTGCTCTGCAGACGGGGTCACCCTGCTGGCTGGCAGCCTGGGTTCAGCTGCCCCCCCCCCCCCCAGATAAGCATTGTCAGATACTGTGGGTCACAGAGGGGAGGCACCGAGCAAGCATAAGTCACAGCATCTCAGGACCCGAGGGAGGTGTTGGGTAAGGCTGGGCCCCCACCGGCAGCCCCTAAGGAAGTTTCTGGCTGAGGCACCAAGCACTGGTGCTCGCTCATGGCCCCTCCCTCCTTGGATGCTTCTCCAGGAGAACACCACCTCTGGCCCCCCCATCTGTGCCCACATCCCCCTGGGTGCACAGACACCGGGCCAGTCTTGAGAGCAGGGGGCTGGAGACTGTGTGACATAAGAAGCTATGTCACGTCCTGCATCCTAGGGCGGCTGTGACAACAGAAATACATCAGGAGGATGGACATCAAGTCCCAGGTGGACCTCAGGTTCTTTCTAGAGGGTGGGACTGGTCCAGGCCACACCCTGAGCCCCCAAACCCCCTGTAGTTCCTCGGCTGCGGACACATCTCCCCCCACCCCTTCCTCCTCCATTGCACGGCATCTCCCTGCATGTGCGTCCAGGTCCAAATCTCCCTTTTATAAAGTCCAATTAGGACACACCCCACTTCAGCATGACCTCGTCTTAACTACATCTGCAACAACTGCATTTCCAAACAATGCCCCATCCTGAGGCCCCGTGTTTAGGAGGCAACACATGAAGCTGGAGGAGCACTGTGGGAATGAGGACGGGGAGTGGCTCTGTTTCCAATGACACTCAACCCTTAGGAGAACCAAGACAGACCGGAGGAGGGTCCAAGTCTGACTTTCTCAGAAGAGAGATCTCGTGGCAAAGCCCGTGGGCTAACGCTCTGCTGTAGGCACAGCCCCAGGGCAGCAAGGCCAAGGAGCAGGAGGAGAGGCAGGTGGCCAGCTGCTGAGTGAGAAGCAGCTTCCCCAGTGAACAGTGGTTGTCAGTCCTGTTGGACCGCTGGTCTCTCCGGTGGACGGGCAAAGAGGAATTCACCTGCGGCCCCATTATCTCCGGGGCCCACTGGCAACATGGCTCCCTGGGGATTAGCCTGCACAGCCCTGCCAGCGGGCAGACCCAGGGAGGTGGGTGCTCTGGGTCGGTCCCAGGAAGGGGAGCACAGACAGGAGGGATGGGGCTGCCCCAGGCAGAGCCCATCCCAGCATCTGACCTCACTCACTGTGTTTGAACCTCCAGCTCCCATGCAGACCCTCCAAGCCCCCCTCCCCGCACTCCCTTCGTAGCACTCGCTGAGCTGAACAAAGGCCAGGCTGAGGGCGGGGGGGGGGGGGGCAGGCTCTCCCAGGCAGCAGGAGGGCTCTCCTCTTTCCCATCCCACTCAGAATGACCCTGGGCTCCCCATGTGGGCTGGGGGGTGCTACGGCTCCTACCTCTGGGAGCTTCCTGTGGGACTTGCAAGTCATCTGAGGACAAGGGATGGAGACACGAGATTGATGGGCTCCAGGACCACCTGTCAGGGCCCCCCAGGCTTGCCATGCTTTGCAGACCTGGAACATCCCTGAACCTTGCCTCAGAACAGCCCAGAGGTGCAGGGACCCCAACAGGTGAGGATGCTAAGGCACGGCAAAGGGACCCCCCAGGGTCCCAGCTCAAGAGGGACACCAGGAGACATCCCGCCCCAACCAGACGGCAGGGACTCATGGCCTCCAGCTCCTCCTCGCAAAGCCCAGCTGCAAACCCAGGGGCTAACAGAGACAACAAGGGGAGAGTTCCAAATGTGCACTGGGTGGGGGCTGTCAGGAGCCCCAGGACTGGAGGGGTGGCTCGGCGGGGGGCACCTACATGCTTTCCGCACAGAACGTGAGGACCAAGGCCTGGCATCTCCTGATTCCCGACCAGAAGGAAGGGGCTGCACCATAGGACCCGCAGCCCTGTGCTCCCACCCTGGAGAGCCCCCGACCCCTCAGGCCAGAGCCTCTCCCACCAAGAAACACTAGGTGGCTCCAGGAAGGGGAGCCCCATCTCACAAAATGGTCCAGCAGCTCCCCACCCCGAGCCCCAGCAGGGCCTCAGGAGGACCCCCAGGGGACGCCCTAGAGGCACCAGATAAACCAAGGAAACCCAAAAAACACCACAAAGCCTTTGAAAACCGAGACTTCCCTGCGGCCACCACCCAGGGCTTGGGCCAGGAACACGCAGGAGCCCCGGACAGGATGCTTCAGCCTAAAACAAAATCTTCACTAAATGAAAAGGGTACCGTGGAAAATCACACCCCAGTGAGGAAGACAAGCAGCTGGCACTAGCACCAAGAAGGACAAGATGCTAGAACTTTCCAGAGAGGATTTTATGTTGCCACTTTAGGAATGCTACAAAAAAGCAATTACCGGGCCTCCAGCGGCCAACAAAACATAGAAATTTCCAGCAAAGGAGCAGAAATTCTATAAAAGGACCAAATGGAAATTCTAGAGCTGAAAAGTGTCCGAAGAGAAACAAAGACTCAATAGATGGCCCCAGAAGCCAAGAGGACCCAAGGAGGACACAGTCCATGGGTCTGGGGACAAATTGAGAGAGACAGCCTATGAGAGCAAGAAAGAGAGCGGAGGCTGAAGAAGACGGAACACAGGCTCCAGGACTAAGACCTGCCAGGTTTCTGGGGAATGTGTGTGGCTGGAAGAGGGTTCGAACAAGGGGTGATGGAAAGCTCCTCAAATGTGGTGAAAGATGGGATCAGAAAAGCACAACACATCTCATCCACGGTCTAGACAGCCCGGCGCTCAGAGGGGAGGTTACGGCACGTGAGTCCTCAGGTCCGTCATCCTGAACCTGGAAGAGGAAGTTTAGTACAGCAAGAACAGAACACGAGGGAGTCGGCGAGCTGACAGGAGAGTAACAGAGACATCAGTGAGAAGGAAGCCGCTTCTCAGAAAATCAGTGTCGTCTATAAACCTCTAGCAGGACTCACAGAAAGAGAGAGACAGAGAATGCCACCCCTCCCAGGGAAAGGCCTGGCCTGCTACGCGGTCCTGCAGCCTCGAGAGCACAAGAGAAAACCGAGTCACTCTTCACGAGTCCTGCACCCAAGGAGAGCCAATCCCCCCAAAGCTCGGACCACTGGAACCCAACCCAAAGAGATAAGTCAAACAGTCCCCTAACCCCGTGAGAAACTGAATCCATAGTTTAAAATCCCCCAAAGCAGAGATCTCCCAGATGTGATGGTTTTATTGGAGAATTCCAACAAACATTTTAAAAAGAGCAACACTGATTTTACACGACTTTTTTTTTTTTCCAGAACAGGGAAGAGGAGGGACCTCTCAACGTCCCTGATGAAGCTGGTGTTGTCCTGATGCCAACACCAGACAAAAACATTGCAACCCTCCCTCCCAAAAAAACCTGAAGCACTATAAAGCAATGTCTCTTGTGGACATTGTTGCAAAAATCCTCCACAAAACAAGCAAATCCAGCCCGTCCGTGTGTGAAAGGAACTACACACCGTGACCAGGTGGGGTTCACTCCAAGCTTGCTAGCTCAATACTTAAAAATCAGAGAATGTAACTCACCCTATCTATCCGCAAGTGGAACAGAGAGATGACGTAATCGTGTCAACTGATCCGCAAAAGGCATCAGACAGGAGCCGCCACCATTCGTACTAAAACCCCTCGCAAATTAGGGACGGGGGGCCCTTCCTCGACCCGGTCAGGATACGCAGCGGCTCCCGGGGTTGGAAATCAGCCCAGATAGCCACAGCTGTCACTCCTCAAGAAGAAAACCCCAGAAACAGACCAAAGACCAGCCCTCGATCCCGAAGACCGACGATGCTGCAGGTACCACTGGGAGGCACTTACCCAACCACTGTACCGAGAAGGGGAAGCATCCCAGGCCGGGATCGGGCGTAGGAGCTCAGATGAGGGGCTCAAGTCCGGGCTCTGCCCTGTTCTCGGGTTTCCAGTCCTGAGCCCGGGACATGGGTCATTTTCCCCGTTTTTCTGAACTCAGTTTCTGCTCCCTGTAGAACCAGCAGCAGAGACTGCCCTGGGCGCTCCTTCCGGACAGGGACAGTGCACGGTGCCCTCGGGCGGGGCAGAGGGCAGACAGGCCAGCAGATCCATTCAGGGGAGGCCCTGGCTCGGGAGCCGAGGGATGGGCAGGGTTTCCTGGCAGGCTGGGCGTCGGCCTGCCTGTGGACAGACAGAGGTCAGAGTCACCACATCAGAGGGCCCGTTGTGGCTCTCTGTCCCTGACATGGCCTGGCAGCTGACTTTGGAGCAGGCCAGGCCCAGGGACATGCCTTCTGAGGACTCACGCTGGAGAGCGAGGCACTGGTCCTTATGTAAAATGGCAAAACACGGCAGGTTTGCCCCCACAGGTGGTGAGTGGAAGGGAAATTGTGTTCCCCCTGGAAGTGCGGAACAACTCTCATACTGATGATAATTGAGCCCCCCTGCTCCCCAGCTCCCAGCCCCCTGTCAGTCAGGCCTGGAACGCTGACTTCCTTCCTCATGGCCAGTCCAGGGTCCACCTCCAGCTCAGAGGGCTTTGTGGGGATGGGCCAGTTCAGGGCTGAGAGAACCCCCAAAGGGTCGGAGGGGCAGGACTTCTTGGAGGAGACCAATGGATCTGCAGGATAAAGGGCCAGGAGAGACAGAGGGGGAAGGAGCCCTGCCTGGTGCAGGAGGCCTGGCCAGGGGAGAAAACGTGTTGGGGGTGGGGGGCTACTGCAACCACACGGGGAAGGTGGTTGTTTGGGTAACAGTTGACTCCGGGCTGGGCCACTCTGAGTGGAGCTCTCCTGAGACCAGGTCATCAGGGCCAGGAATCACAGGGGTGGCAGGTCTCAGCTCAGAGCTCAGCACAGAGCAGGGGCCTGGTTCCTGGAGGCAGAGGGATTGCTGCAGCCAGACTATCCAGAGACCCTCCCCCGGCACCTGAGAGCCAGCGTGTCTACCTTGTCCTCGCAGGAGACCCCAGCCTCCCTCCAGAGCAGGCCCCCCTGCTCACAGCCCACATCCCGGGCAAGATGCAAATGGAGCCCGGGAAGGGTTAAGAGGGTGTTGGAAATGGAGAGACTTCTTGCTGGGGCCTCCCTTCTCTCAAAGTCCTTTAGTTGCAGGACGGGGACTCTGGATCCAGGGCACCCAGAAAAGGACAGCTATGCCTGCCCGCTTCCCCACCCAGGAAGGCCGGGGTCCACTGCCCAGCCAGTATGAGATGTGACAGACAAGAAGTCACCCACCAGGGAGGGGGTCTTGCTGCTGGATCCCAGGCCAGGGAGCTGCTCTGAACGGGCCACAGCATCACTGGCCTGGAGGCCTCTCCAAGCCACTGGTCTGGGGATGTTTGTTACGCAGCTGTGGTGCTGGAGGGACACGTCTGCCTTTTTCCACGGCACAGCCTCCTGCTTGGGACCGAGGCCTGCGCTCACCTCTCTGAAGGCTGGGCTTCTGAACTGCTGAGTCTCGGGCCTCCATGAACACCTTGAGGTCCAGTCCGCCTCAGGGCCTTTGCACTTGTCCTTCTCTGCCTGGAGGCTCGTGCCCTTGCCACCTGCCACCTCCTTCTCCACACTGGCCTTGATCTCCACACCCAGCACAGCCCATGGCGGCTTTGTGCATCTGCCTGCCTGCTAGTCTGATGGCCGCTTTTCCCACTGGCTTTTCAGTCTCTTGAGAGGAGGGACTGAATCTTCTTGGCTGTCCTATGACCTTGATGGAGCCCCAGCCCTAATACAGGGCACCAGGTGAATGTTACCGGATGTGGGGTATGACGTGGTCTGGTTGGCATTCGTGAGAGGACTCTTGGGGCAAGGCCAGCCTGTGGATAGAGCAGAAAGAGCACAGGCACCAGGCTCAGGGGGATGGAGGCCGCTCCGGGGCTGGCGAGCAATGCACGGCCTGCACGACGAAGGAAGGGTGAATCGGTGACAGTGTGTCTTTGTCAAAACCCACAGAACGGGACAATACAGAGACCCCGAATGTGAACTGTGCACTTCAGTTCCTGAGAATGAGATAAGATCAGCCCATCGACCAGAATCAAGAATTCAGATGGGGGGAGCGCCTGGGTGGCTCCGTGGGTTAAAGCCTCTGCCTTCAGCTCAGGTCGTGATTTCAGGGTCCTGGGATGGAGCTCTGCATGGGGCTGTCTGCTCAGTGGGGAGCCTGCTCCCCACTCTCTGCCTCTCTGCCTACTTGTGATCCCTCTCTCTCGGTCAAATAAATAAATAAAATTAAAAAAAAAAAAAAAAGAATTCAGATGAGAGGGGTGTCTGGGTGGCTCCGTGGGTTAAAGCCTCTGCCTTCAGCTCAGGCTGTCGTGATCCCAGGCTCCTGGGATCAAGCCCCGCATCAGGCTCTCTGCTCAGCAGGGAACCCGCTTCCCTTCTTCTCTCTCTGCCTGACTCTCTGCCTACTTGTGATCTCTGTCTGTCAAATAAATACATAAATAATCTTAAAAAAAAATTTAGATGCTAATAATGAGGGGGAAACCCACGTGTGTGATGGGAACCCCATACTTTCCATTCAATTCGACTATAAACCTAAAACTGCTCTAAGAACATTAAATGTATTAACCTTTAGAAGTCCCTGGGAAATGACGATAAGGCAATTCTGGGCCCACCAGAAGGGTTAAAATAAAGACAGACATCAGCAGAGTTTGGTGAGGCCATGAAGCGAGGGGGAGCCTGGTGTGCCATGCCAGCCATCCCTGAACCCCCATGAGGACCAGCACGCCCCCCAGGGCTGCCAGGAGAAGGCGCTCGGAGCCTTCGGCTCCCCCAGAAACACACCTGCGCGTGTGTTCATCCAGAGACATGTACAAAGATGTTCGAGGCATCGCACCAACAACCCAGTCCGCGAGCTGTACAAGGGGTGAACCCGTGCTGAACGCCGGAGCAGAGCCCGCACAGAAGGGGTCATGAATGAACGCGGCTGCACACGGCACACGGACGAACTTCATAAACACCAGACGGGGTGATGGGAACCAGACACAAGGAGAGCACGCTGCCCGGTTCTATTTATACGATGTGTGAACACAGTCAAAACCACGGTGTGATGACAAAAGTCAGTGGGGTGGGGGGAGGCCAGGCCAGGGAGCAGGGCCCCCTCCCTCCCTCTCCCTTCCCTCGGCTGCCTGCCCTCCCTCTCCCCATCTCCGGCTTGCCTTCGTCTAGCCACCCCAGTCCTGCGGGGGGACCCCCTCCTCATCTGGATCACAGCAAAGCCCAGCGGATTCTCCAGGGAATTGGCTTCGCTGGGCGAGGACTTTTTGAACCAGACTTCAGAGTGGAATTTTTTTCTCTCAAAATAGAGAGGAATTGGCTGTCCAGCAGTTAAAGATAGAATCCTGTGGCAAGGCCAGGGTCTGAGTCCCTGTCCCAGCTGGCCAAGGACAGGGGTGTGGAGGCCTGGCTCCACCGCTCCGGGGGCTTCGGGGCCCTCCCCTCCCGGTTGCAGCTGGCGCTAAGTCAGAGGGCCAACAGCCCACCCCCACAGGCTGGGGGCCTGGAGGAGCCAGTGGGAGAGCCAGGATGGGCTTCCTGGAGGAGGGGACCCCCGAGGAGACCAAGTACACTGGTGAGAGAAAACGGCTGGCACTCTGAACCTGGAGCTCAGGGGGGCTGTGGGCAGCGGTGGGCAGTCTGTTTGGGGCCAGATCAGATAAGGCCCCCAGTGTCAGCTCAGAAGGTGTGTTTCATGTGTGCACACTGAGGGTCACTGAAAGACGTGGAGCAAGGGTGGTGCGTGAGGGAGAGCCTGCCTTGGGCATGAGGAGTCTGCTCAGAGTTGGGGGGGAGGGTCCAGCCTGGGCGTGGAGGGCTGGGAGCAGAGGGGAGGCGGACCAGAGCCAGGCTCTGTGCAACCCCCACTCCTGGAGAGCAGGTGAGGCCCTGCAGGCAAGATCTGGTCCATCAGGAGGCCACAGTCTCCAGTGTAAAGCCACACCCAGCCCAGTGCAGGGAGCCCCCCAGCCACCCCGGGGCCTGGCTCCAGGTGCCAGAGGCAGCAGGCCACGGGAGCAGCTTGGGGCCCACCGTAGAGCCAGGACAGGCTGCCCCAAGCAAGGATAGGTTCTTTGTCAGGAAGCCCAGGTGTGCACTCCTTACTGTGGACTATGGGCATGTGTGTGTGTATGAGTGTGTGTGTGTGTGTGAGAGAGAGAGAGATGGCACATCCCCACCAGGGGCCCAGGTGGAGGCCGAGACACCTGTGAGTCGTGCGGTCCACCCTGAGCTCAGCGTCCCTCTGGGATGTGCCCGCAGGGTCCCAGGCCTCTCTGCCTGTGCTGGCAGCTCTTCCCAGCTCTGACTCACCTCCCAGGGCCAGGTGGAGGGGGTGGCCGTGCACCTGCAGGGGCGCTGAACCCCCAGGAAGGATGTGCTGGAGTGACGACAGGTCCCTGCCTTGCCACCTGTGCACCTCAGGGCACTGGTTCCCCTTCCCACAGCGTGTTCTGTACCCGGACCCCCTTGGCTTGGCGTCCGTGAGCCCCCAGCACCCCAGCTTCTCTCTGAGGGGGCAAAGGTGATGGGGCAGACCATGTGGGCAGGAAGGCAAGGGTGATCGGTCCCCACTATGAAGCCAGGGTTTGCACACGGAGCCCCTAGTGGGACCAAGGGGCTGAACCCCCTACAGTCACCCCGAGCCACGGCGCCTGCACACACACACACGGGGGACAGACAACTGGGCTGGCAGAGCCCCCCCAACCCCAGCCATGTCGCTTCAGGTCACAGAGCACACTGTCCATGTGGTGGGAGAAAATCAAGGCTGGGGGGGGGGTGCACCTCTGCTCAGGGCCACACGTCCGCTCAAGGAGGATGAAGCAGTCCAAGTGGACCCCGTCCCAGAAACTCTCCTGGTCACTGCTCATTTAAAGACAACTCTGTGGAGTTACAGGGCCATACAACAAACCGAGCATATTCAAGGTATAAAACAGGAAAGGGCCGCAGGTTGTGTGAGTACGTCATTTGTACATACACACCTCTAGACGCATCCCCACACTGGCCCCTCCCCGACAGTTTGCACTTCCTGGTGGTACCAGACACAACCACATCCTTGGAAATCCTTCCGTCTGACCTCTTTCGCTCAACAAAATAATACTTTGAGATTCTCCCCTGGGGTGGCTCCCACCCACATTGCTGAGTACTAGCTGAGTACTAGCCGAGTACCAGCTGAGTACTCAGTACTGAGTACTAGGGATGCGGCTGCCCCACATCTTCGCCAACACTCGGTATGATCGGTCTTTTTAATTTTAGCCGTTTTTCCTTGTTATTTCCCAAACGGCCAGTGACGTTGAGCCTGTTTCCAGGTGCTTATCTGCCACCCATACGTCTTATTTTTATACACCTTCTTTTCTTACCCGTGGGTTGTTTGTATTTTTATTATCAAGCTTTGAGAAGTCTTAATGCATTCTGGATACACGTGGTTTGCTGAGATTTTGTCCTGGGCTGTAACTCGCTTCTCGTCCCCTACAGCATCTTTTGGAAAATGGACGTCCAAGACGGAGCAGGAGCTCGGAGACCTGCTGGCATGTTCCCCTCTCTTCACGCTTGTCAGCATCAGTCCAAACGCCCCCGCCTCCCCCATGCAGAGGGTCACACCCCTTTGGGACCGTGCCTGCCCCACTC
The DNA here is from genome assembly GCF_022355385.1 of Mustela nigripes. Taxonomy (NCBI): domain Eukaryota; kingdom Metazoa; phylum Chordata; class Mammalia; order Carnivora; family Mustelidae; genus Mustela; species Mustela nigripes. The sequence goes on from NC_081567.1 coordinate 181,888, forward strand.
GGAGCCTCTGTCTCCCTGTCTGTGCCTGTCACTCTACAAAGCCAGAGCCCGGAACTCTTCGAGGCCCCGGGGTACTCCTTGCTCAGGGTCTGGGAAGTGCCAGGACCCAAGATGGGGCAAGAACCAGCTGTGTGAGTTTCAGGAACACAGCAGAAGAGGAGAGGGGCGGACGACCAGCCGGTGTTTTGAAAGGCTGCAGGTCTGCAGCTCCTGAGGGAGGGCAGGAGGATGGGGGCAGGCCCACCCTTGGGCTCCAAGCCTCCCCCTCCTTGCACTCCCTGCACCTCCAGACCTGTTAGTCACCCAACAGCTGCAGGGCGGGGTGGGGGCTTCCAAGGATGGGGTCTTACCCGTCTCCCCCAGGAAGAACCACCCAGATGCCTCAGACCTCCCCTCTCTGGAAAGGCCAAGATGTTCCCCCAAACAGGTCTTCAGACACAGCGGGCAGCAAACGCCTGCTTTGAATATCAACGTTCTCCAAAGATCAAAAAAGAGAAAAGAAAGAAAGGTATTTTGGAAACATCTAATGTGCCAACGAATTAAGTGTCTGATTATTAACGAGCTCCCTCCCAGAAGAAGGGGAAAAACAGCCAGGATCCTCAGCCAGCCTCGCTGAAATCAGATAGAGAGAGAGAGTTTCTTACGCTGTGAGTACAGGCCACGAAAACAAAGCAGACAAAGGGGACCACATCGAAGTTGTAAAAGCCTGCAAGGGAAGGGAGGCAATCCTCGGAATGAGACGGTAACACACAGCACGGGAGAAAACCCTTGCAAATCACTCCCCTGAGGAGGGGTCTGCGTCCAGAATACGTCAAGAACCACAACTCAACAACACCGAACACCGATACCCGATTGTGAAGGAGACGAAGGACTTGGACAGACATTCCTCCAAGCCTGTGGAAAGAGGCTCAGCACCACCGAGCATTAGAGAAATTAAAATCAGAACCACAGTGAGGTTGGGATTGCTGTGTTCCAAAATACGGAAATAACACATGTCGGCAGGAACGTGGCAAAGGTGGGAGCCTGCACCCTATCGGCGGGGCCACGACACAGGGCGGTCCCTGCCGAAGACAGTGTGACTTTGGGCAAAAATGAACAAGAGAACGCCCTATGCTCCGACCCCGTGGTCCCACTCTGGGTTTACACCCGAAGGAAGTGACAGCCGGGTCTCAAAGAGGTTATTTCCAGGCTCATGTTGAAAGCAGCTCGGTGCACAACGAGAGGTAGAGGCAGCCCACGGGCCGTCAGCGGGTGAGTGGAAAAGCAAAACGTGGTGTACAGACACAGTGGGGCATCACTCCGCCTCAGAAAGGAAAGAACGACCCCTGCCCCCACGGGGACAAGCCCTGAGGACACCACCCAGACACAGGACACGCACGGGGACCCCACACACATGACCCGAGTTATCAGCCTCAACGACACAGACAGCAGACAGTGGGGGTGGGACTGGGGAGCAGACGGGGGTCCATGCATCACAGGGACAGGGTCTCCGTGGGGGGATGGAACGTTCTGGAGACCTGTTCCACCACTGTGTGCCTATAGATAACACTACACTACGAACTTAAAAATGATTAAGATGGTACATTCATGACGTGTGGGTGTTTCGTTTTTTGTTTGTTTGTTTGTTTTGCCACAGTTAAATTTAAAAAAGAAAAGAAAAGTAAAGTAAATGAGAGTTCCTTCTTCCTCATCCTGAAACTCGAATCTCCTGCAATGGGTCCCAACGGGCTTAAGCATGGGATTAGACATCCATGGTCCTCACAGCCACAGCCAGAGTGAGTCCCTCCCTCGTGCCGTATCTTAGCCCTGCTGCCTAAGTCTCGGGAAAGCTGGCAAACGCACAGCCCCTCATCCGTCTGTCCATCCATCTTGTCTACCCACCCACTACCCAGGCACCCGTCCAATAAATATTCACCCAGTGATTATTCTGTGCCCCACGCTCTCCCAGGGGCAGGGGGCATAGTGAAGAACAGGCAGACAAGTCCCTGCCTCACTGGGGTTCCCTGTGGGGGGTGACGGGCAGGTGGGCAGCAGAGAGATGGAGACAGAGAAATGATAGGTAGATAGACGATACCGGATAGAAGGATAGACAGATGATAGACAGACGGATAGATGATAGATAGATAGATAGATGACTGATAGATGGACAGACAGATAGATGATCGATAGATGATCAACAGATAGATAGATAGACAGACAGATGATAGATAGATAATACCAGATAGATGGATAGAGAGACAGATGATAGATGATAGAGACAAATAGACAGACAGATGGATAGATGATAGACGGATAGATGGGTTGACAGACAGACAGATGACAGACAGACAGGTAGACATGCTAACTCGCACACACTACAGCCCACAGGCTACCAAGATCGCAGGAACCAGCGGCAACTGTTTCTCAACATGAAACAGGGTGAGGGGGTGGTGGGTCGGCCCCTCGGGATGGGGGTCCCCTTCTGGCTAGCCCCAGAAGAAGGGATTGTGGCGGGGGCCGAGAGAGAGGCTCTGTGAGGAAGGGGAAGAGCTGGATCAGAGCGGGGTGGGGGCAGGTAGAGAAGGAGTCAGGGCTGGTCCAGGGCCTGGCGGGGCTGAAGGGCAGCGCGCAGGTGAGCGGGAACCATGGGAAGCCCACGTGGGGACAGGGCTGAGGGAGGGGAGCAGCCCCCTTCCCTGGGGCTCCACATCCCTCCCCGTGTCACCGCAGGACTTCCTGCCCAGGTCCCCTCCTGGCCCCCGAAGCCGTCTCTCCACCTGAGCACTTGCCCTCGCGTTGGGGGGAGAGGGGGCAGCGACCACTAATCCAGGCTCAAAGGGGGCCCAGCATGGGGGGTGGTCCTGGCTCCGCAGGGACTGGCGCACTCACCTGCAGAAGGGGCCCCCAGCCCCCCAGCTAATCCCACCACCAGCCTGATCGGGTTTCCCACAGCTCAGACCCTGCTTTCCCAGGGCTGCGCGCCCCACCAAGGTGCTTTCACGATTGTCCTGACAAGCTGAGCGTGAAGGAAGGGAGAAGCCGCCTGTCACCAAATGTCCCCAGTGGGTAATTATCTGGGATTAGCGCAGCTGCTCCTCACCAGCGTCCTGACCCTTGCAGGCACCTCAGCCAGGAGAGGCGGGAAGGGTCTGCCTGGCCCCACCGGCCCTGGCCCTGCGGCTGGCGGACCCGACCCCCCAGCTCCCGCCGCACCAACCCCCCCACAGACAGACAGAGCCGGTGTGGCCACAGACGCTGTTTTTGAAAGGTCTGCGATGTCCTCTTTGGCATCAGATAGAGCAGGGGAGGGAGTGTCTTTTCATCTCTCAGGGCCTGGGTTCACACGTGACTGACTCTGGTCTGGGATCTTCAAGGTGCTCGTCTGGGAGGGTCATGGAGGAGCTGGCGTGGCCGCTCTGTCTTCCGGGGCGGCTGGCCCCTGGTTCAGCCCCACCAGCCTCGTGAGAGATTCAGCCATGGGCACCTGATACAGTTGGTACTTTCACATCTTGGGCATTCTGATGGCTGTTCCTGGGATCCCATCGTGATTTTAATTTGCATTTCCTACGGCTACAATACTACGGTTCACATGTGCTTGTTTGCCAGCCTCCCGCCCATGAGGTGTCTGTTCAAGTCCTGCCCCCTTATCCAGCTGGTTGTTTCCTGTTGTTGAGTTCTGAGTGCTCTTTATATATGCTAGAACAAGTGCTTTGTCAGACAGCTGTTGGCAAACATCTCCTTCCAGTCTGCAGTTTGTCATTCATTCCCTTGTCAGCATCTTTCACAAAGTCAGAGTTTTTAATTTCTATCAAGTCAGTTTAATGATTTTTTTTCTTTTATGGACTCTGCTTTGGGTGTTGTTCATAAGATTATTTTCCACAGAGATGGGATTCCTGCCTGTAGCTGTGGCCCCAGGAGCTCATGGCTGTGGGATCATGACATGCAGAGAGAAGGAAAGGGAGGCACCTGGGCTGGGGAGCTGGGGCTGGGGCACTGGATGACAAGTCGCTGGACCCTAGTGGCTGCAGAGAGATGGAGGTGAGGGCAGATTCAGACAGAGCAAGGGCAGTGTCTGGTGTGGGGGGCTGGGTGCTGGGGGTCCTGGAGCCCCCCTGGGACAGGTTGGAAAGGGGGCTGGGTGCTGGTGGTCTTAGAGCCTCCCCAGATTGGTCTGTGCAGGGGGCTGGGGGCTGGGGGGGGGGTCCCAGAGGCCCCCTGGGACAGGTCTGGGAAGGGGGCTGGGTGCTGGTAGTCTTGGAGCCCCCACAGATGGGTCCATGCCAGGGGCAGGTGCTGGAGGTCCTGGAGCCCCCCGGGACGGGTCTGTGCAGGGAGGCAGGCACACACAGAGCCTGCCAGTGCAGATCACTGGGCAACAGGCCTCCAACGAGGCTACAGCTGCCTCATGGGGAAAGGACCGTCTGTCGGTCTGTAGACAGTGAATCCCGAGGCAGCACCCACCAGCCCTCAGGCTGTAGTAGCAGCATGGAGGGGAACCCCAGGGGTGCCTTGAGGCTAGCTCCACAGCTGTGGAGGGTGGGGGTTGGGGGGAGGGCCCGGGAGCCAACCTGCACCAGGGATAGAGATGCAGGTAGCAGCGGAGGAAATAGCCCCAGGGGAGAGACTTCACAGGCTCCGAGGAGGGTACATGTGCACACAGCCTGGCCCCCAGGACCTTCAGCACAGCAGACCCTGCTGGGTGCCTGGGACTCTGCTCTGTGCTTGGGCTGCAGATGCCCAGTCATCGAGGTCAGGACAGGGGAGCCTCGTGACGGGATCCGTGCCTATAGAGGAGACCCGAGAGCTTACACCCTCTCTGCTCGTGGCCAGTGAGGACAAACGAAGGTCTGCTGTCCTCTGGATGTGAGGCCTCACAGGACATTGGCCCTGCCTGCGCCCATGGTCTCCGACCTCCAGCCTCTAGAACCAGGAGACAGGCTGCAGACTGTGGTGTCCCCTTACAGCTACCAGGACGCAGATGGAAAGCGCTGGAAACCACCGGCAAAGCCTCCTTCCTGTCTGGCCCGCCCCAACACCGGGTGCCTCCCCTTCACTCCTGCCTGAGTGCTGGGGGGTCAGGAACACCTGGGTTAGGGTTAGGGCAATCATCTGGGTACCAGTACCCTCCTTTGGGCCCAGGGAACCTGGGGTTATTTCTGCTCACATTTGTTGACTGTGGGATGGAGCGTTCCCACTGATGGGCTCTGTCCAAATCCCCATAGTGCCAGGAAGAGCCAGGCCTGAGGGGAATCATGGGAAATGAGAGGCCACAGAGACCCCATGGCAGAGCCACCATAGCCCACCAGTTCCCCAGGGAGGGCCCACACACGAGACCGTCTCCTCAGGTGGGGTCCCCAGATGCCATCTCTCCACCTGGCCCTGAGCCACCTCCCCATCCCCCCAGCACCTTGCAGGGAGCAAGGGAGCAGAGGCTGAGAATGGGGACAAAAGAGACACACAGGCGTGGGTCCTGGCCCCCAGGATACCTCCATGCCTCTGTCACCTGCTCTCCCCAGAACTGCCGCCAGAATGCAGGACAGACATTCCCTGAGTGAGCGTGGGGTCTGGTCCTTGGGGAAGCAGTGTAAAGCAGGGACAGTCAGGGAAGACAGGAGCTGGCCAGGAGGCCCCCAGCCACACCAGGGAGACTTGAGGCCAGGCTGCAGGGGCTCTTTCTAACCTAGCCCACCCACATCAGCATTGCCTCGGGAAGCCCCCCCAGACCCAAGAATCTGCAGCCTCCCAGGGCTGGGCCCCTCCCAGGCCAGCTGCCACTCTGCTTCACCTGAGACCAGTCTTGGGATGCTCACGAGCCCCACACACTCTCTTCCTTTTCTTGGGCATATAAAGGTGTCCCGCAAAGCTCTTTGCCTCCTCCCGCTGATGCTGAGCAGCCCTGGCTTAGCACCAAGGATATGCCAGGAGCTGTGCCCTTTGCCAGCACAGACGGGGACTCCATGACAGGACGAGGACTGTGAGCCGTTGCAGTGGGAGAGGAGGGAAGAGCTGGGAAAGGGTTTGGGAGTCCTAAGAGATCACCCACCAGCTGCTGGCATCTGCAGACTGGGACCTTATCTGGGGACAGTGTCTCGACAGAGGTCATCAGGTTCAATGAGGTCATTGGGACTTAACCCAGGATGACTGGTATCCTTATAAAAAGGGGAAATCTGGACAAGGACAGGTACCCAGGGGGGAAGGCCACATTGGGCCCGGAGTGCTGTGGCCACAAGCCAAGGCGGGCAGGCCCTCCCCAAGCACCTTAGTGGGAGTGCGGCCCTGGGACACACGGTCCTGACTTCTGGCTGTGGATTGTGTGAACTGCGCCAGCAAAGAGGCCAGCCGTCTTGAAGCACAGGTGTGGGGGGATCCCTGGAGCTCATGTGGGACCCAGAGCAGGCCCCCAGGTGGGAGCTGCTGGGGAAGAACAGGCAGGGCCTTGTCCCCGCAGCGTTGCCCCCTGGTGAGGTAAGCCCAATGCTGGGCCCCAACAAGCTGTCCGAGAGCCACGGCCGCCAGGCTCCCTACCTCCTGGCTTCTGCACCCCACGCCAGCTCCCTGTTGGACAGACTCCATGCCAGGGCCACACAGAGAAGGGGTTAGTCCCCGCTCAGGCAAATGAGCACCTTTAGCCTCGGCTCCTGGCATGGCGGAAGCCAAGGGCTCTCCGCTAAGCCAGATCCCGCCCCATAAAATTCCAGTTGGCGCTTGGTGTGTGTTTCCACCGGAGAGAGAGGCACCGTGCAGACACGATGCAAATGTCAGGTCAGACTCTAAGCCCACCAACCCGTTGGATGAGCTCCCGAGCTGGGAGCTGGGGACGCACAGTTGGGTCCCGCAGGGGACCCGAGCATCCCTGCCCCTGGAGGGGAGCCCGTCGTCTCCCAGGGCTCAGCCGCCTTTCCTCCTCCCACTGACTTTATTTTAAGCCCAAATGTTAAGGACATTTGCAAAGATGTAAAACAATGCTATTCTTCTTCCTATTTTTTTGAGAGCATAGTTATTTTTCTAGAACACGTTACTTGCAGTAGCGTGTCACGGGTAGAGTTGCTCATGATAATTTCCCTGAGCCGGATTGTTATGCCCGTCTCAGAGATGAGAGAACAGGGACTCCTCACCCTAACCTCGTGCGACCTTGATATGACCCTGCTGTGACCTCGGCTGTCAGCCCCATCTGGCTCCTCAACCCCACACCCAAGTGCCCTCTCTGCCTGCTCGGCCACTCTTGCTCTTGGCAGGGGAGGTCTTGCTGGCACCTCCCGCCACAGCCTCACTCCGAGGAGGCCTGGGGCAGTCCGGCCAAGGTGGCTGGGAGGACAGGATGTTTTGCTGGACTCCCATTCCAGTTGGCCAGAAGCAACTCCAGTTTGTCCAGGGAACCCTTGGCTCCGTCTGCCTGGAATCCCAGACCTTTCTGTTGCTCGGGTCCAGGCCTGCAGGGGCAGCCAGCAGCGAGAGGGAGAGCCGTCCGCCAGGCACGTGGCCCAGGAGTGGCGGGGAGCTGCCTGCCCTCTGGACACTCCAGAAGCTCAGGCCCAGGGCTCTCCATTCCCCTTCTGCAGGTGCCCCCAGGAGAGCGGCCAGCATCACCATCTCCCCACGACAGGCTTAGGGGTCTGAGCCCGGGATCAAAGGGGCATCCTTGCCCAGGGAGGGTGAACCCTCCAGGCCACCCGTGGCTCTTTCCTGCCAGCCATGCCGGGCAGCTCCTGGCCACTTCCGTCCAACTGCTCACTGTCAAAGGCCATAGGCCAAAGCTAGAGGGCTCCCTCCTGAGGGCCAGGCATCCTCCATGATGAGGACAGCTGTGCCAACATGGGGCAGTACACAAGCACCCTCGGGCCCACACCCAGGGCTGTGGTTCCCGTCGTCCTCACTGTGGGGGGCCCTGTGTCCCACCAGTGGCCAGGAGTTGGGGACCACTATCTCAGAAAGAGCGTAGGCTGGGCCCCCACACGGCAAACACCAGCATTTCCCTGGCTCTCAACTTCTTGGAAAGGCTGTCCACTATTGCTAGAGCTCCCAGAGAAGCCTGGAGCACAAAACTTCCAAGAAAGGCCAGAGGCAGAAGTGCAGGGCCAGGCCAGGCATGTCCCCTTCTGCTCTTCCCCTCAGGGTCATGCCAGTCAGGGCTGCTAGCCCACCGGGTCTTGTGAGCCAGAACCTCTCCTCTCCTCCCGGCCTAGCAGGGAGACTCTGCCAGCCTGACTGCCCACCAGCACACCCCTTCTCCCCGTTCCGTCCCCTGGGAACCAGACTGCAGTGCCTGCACGGGTTAGTTGACACGTGGGACGGGGCAGGGGCCCCACAGGAAAAGACACCTGCTTTCCCTCCCCTCCCCGCAGCGCCCCGAGAATCCACGTGGCCAGTGGGGCTGCCCTCTGTCCACGAGGTCATCCACAGCCATTCTCAGTCTGGCCTTGGGACCCCGGGAGAGCCTCGAACCCGTGACGGGGCGGGACAGGATGGACACCACCATCATTGTCGCCTTACCTCCCAGACGCCAGCAAGAGCCTCAGGGAACCCCCAGGGCCTCCGTTCCATGCTTTGAGAACCGCGTGTTCCTCCCTGAGACTCCCTGTCACGTCGGTCTGCCTGGCTCACAGCTGGCCTCAACCTCTCCTTGGAGCTTCATGCTTCACGACTGTTCCGCTTTCATTCCTTCTGCTTATGGCACATTCCTTCCATATTTTCTTCTCCAGACTCCTGAAGGACAGAATCCATTTGGCCCGGCTCTCTCTTTTTGAGCCAGGAGCCCCTGCTCCCAGCCCTGTGCCCACCATGTGGGGCCATACTGCAGAGAGAAGCCCCCCGACCCCCGAACCCCTACGAACTGGGCTGAGTTCCACCCTCTGAGCCAGGAAGGGTCAGTGTGGTCTGCAGTCCAGCTTTCCTGCTTCTCCTCTGGGAAAGGAGGATTCTCCTGGGTCCCTCCCTGAGGCCTCACAGGTGATGTCTGCAAGACCCGGGGCCTCCTCTCCCCCAGATGGGCCCCTCTTTGTGGGCATCTGTGTCCCATGAGGGAAGAGCAGGCATGGGGAGCACATGGAGGAGGCAGGGCCAGAAGATGCCCCCACCAGAGCTGAGCGAGGCTGGAAGAGTAGAGCCGCGTGCCGTCAGAAAGCTGGGGCCCACCAGGACTTGCCGAGGCCTGGCGACAGACTCTAGGCTGTCACCTTCCTGAGCCTCTGTGCCCTCTGCTTGCCTGTCCCCTAGACTCTGTTGCCAGGATGGACGCACTCTGCATCTGCACTGCCTAGGACGGGACCACGAGCCACGCTGGGGACAGAGTGTTTAATGTCACTTAACTCTCATTAATGGAGGCTTGAAGGGCTCCTGGTGGCTTGCGGTGGCTTGCAGTGGCTTGTGGCTCACCTCTGGGAAAGCTGTCACAGCTACTCCACAAGGTCACACGGTGAGATGCGGGCAGAGCCAGGCCCTGAGGTGCTGCCGGCGGCAACCATCCCTGGTCTCTGTCACCTGCAGACTGAGCTTTGGTCCAGGGGGTCTGACGGAGGGATACAGGACTCAGGAAGCCAGCCAGCTAATCTCGGGGGCCTGGGGGGACTCTCCCTTCTCTGCCTGGGAGCCCCCCATACCAGCCTGGCTGCCCAGGCACATGGCTCCTGGAGCCCCAAGTACACCATCCTGCAAAGAGCCAGTGTCCACAACATCTGGAGAGGGAAACTCCGTGGGGGGACCGAGGCTCTGAGCGTCCACAACCATAAAGGTGTGTGGGCGCAGAGGGAAGACCAATTTCCAATTATTCCAGAATACAATTGCCAGCTGCCAACAAGTCTGATGTAAACTCTCTGGCCAGCCAAACCCCACAGGCTCCTGGAGATCCACCCCGCCCGCCTTGGGGTGGGATGTCCTCCGTGTGGTCCTGGGAGAAGGGGCTCCACCCGAGCAGCCTCAGGCCCCCCACCTCCCTCCAGCACAGCCTCAGGGCTCCAAGTTCCCATGAGCACCAGGCCTGAGCAGTGGGAGGCAGACATCCCGTCCAAGCCCCAGGGCCAGGCACACAGGCCAGAGGCATGGAGGCCCGGGTGGCCTCTGTACCATTGGCGTGGGCTCTGGGTTGGAGCCAGGAGGAAACAGAGGGAGAGGTGAGGGTGGGCGGGTCAGTGGGCGAACACGCTTCTCTAGAATGCAGTTCTTCTCCAAGTACTCAATGCCCAGGCGAGCAGAACCCATCCACTCGCGTCTGGAGACCACACACCGAAGACTGCCTCCTGATATGGTGGAAAGCAAGGTCTTTCCTCACAGCGACCCAAGCTGGGGTAGGTGGAGGGGGGAGGGAGGGGCGGTGAGTGTGAGTCCCTCCACAGCAGGAACGGCGCCCTGCTGCTATCTCAGGGGTGGGAACTGGCTGGGGGGCAAGTGAGGGGCTTCACAGGCCCTGGGGGAGCCTCCCAAAGGCCGTGACATCCCAAGGCCACACAGGAGGGCCTGCTTGGATCCCTGCATGACAGACAACCTGCCCAGGAGGATGGGGAAACTGAGGCCCAGCTGAGCAGCGCACCTGGGGCCACAAGCAAGCCAGGCTCCTCTGGGCTGGGACCAGCCCTTCACCTCCTCCCTCTACTGCCTGTGACTCAGTGTCCCCGGGGCAGGTGGCTCCCTACTTTCTTCCCAGCCGTGGCTTGGTCCAAAGCCCTTTCAACACACGCCCAGCCCTCAGCCAACAAGGACTCATTCAGCCTCAGGGAGGGCAGGGCCGGGGGAGCCGAGGGGAACATTTTTTTCAAAGTGTAAGTCATGCTTCCCTCAAAGGGCAAGGAGAGGCCATTCCTAGGATAGGAAACGGGGCCACCAATAAGCGGTAAGACATGGCCCACCTCGTTCGCAACCAAGGGTGCCCAAATCAAAACTCACCGGACGGAAGAGCACGGAGACCTCCCTGACGCCCAGCGGCCTCTGTCCCTGCAGGGAGGTGCCCGGTGCAGCCCCTCGGAGCGGGCCATGCAGAATCTCCATGAGTGTGAGTGCCCGTGTCTGTCGATGCCGGGAGCCCAGGAAGCAGCAGGCAGAGGGACCCCTGGAGGCACAGGTGTGCACCAGTGGCAGACAGCAGGCGGCGTGAGGGCTCTGTGTCCTCGGGAGTGATCGCCACGGGTACTTAGAGTGGATTGGGCAGGCTGCGGGACAACACAGCACCAGAAATGCACTTAACAAAACTGGTGTGTGTGGCTGTGTGTGCGTGCATGTGTGTGAGTGGTTATGTGCGCACACATGTGTGGCTGTGTGTGAGCGTGAATTCGCGTGCATGTGTGCACACGTGTGTGTGTAGCTGTGTGCATGCACACATGTGAGCATCTTTGCTCACGTGCACTCAGACTTCCATGGGTGCCAACCATATCACTGACCCAGGTCACCCTGGAAAGTGGCTGGAAGGGACAGGACTTTCCCCCCTACTTCATCATCCGGGGTTTTACGGGGATGAGTTCACCCTGGATTTGAGGGAAAAGCCCCCTGGGGACTTTTCGTGACAGTCGCTCCCACTGCAGAGAGCATGAACAAAGCCACATTGTCTGTCGGCCTTGGTTTCCTCATCTGCACGCTGGGGTGGCAGCCCTCTCCTGTTTGGTCCTCACGGCCCAGCGGTGGCATGGTTGGGGGGGCTGGGCCGCTGGGCCTGCCTGTCCACCCCAGGGGCTCCCCACCCCGCCCTGGGCTCACAGTTTCGTGGTGGTGGCTACAAGGCCCGTGCAGCCTCCTCAAAATGAAGTTAATTAAAATTCAGTAAAAGGTAGCAGCTGCTCGTTTGCACCAGCCACGTCTCAGGGGCTCAGGAGCCAGTGACTCAGACCCGGGGCTCTCCATCAGCGCAGAAACTTCCACCGGACAACGCTGCCAGAAACATCCCTCAGACCTCATCTGGTTCTCAAAACTCAGTTTCCTTCCCCCGTTCTGTCTGATGCCTTCCTAAAAGGGTCTTGAGGGGAACCGCGTCCCTTTCTGCCCACTGGCCCAGCTTTGTGGGGTCACAGACCCCAGGCTCCCTGTGCCCCCACGAGGGGCATGAACGCTGCTCCGACACTCCTCCAGGCTTGCTTACCCGCCGGCGGCGTGGGCCCCAAGCTAGGCCGCTAATCCCCCAGCCAGCCGCGGGTGAGACGGGGCTGGGCGGCGTTCGGCCCTCGGCCCACATCATTATGCATTTTTCATGGGAGGCAAACGGTTCTTTGAGCGTTCGTCTTCCGATATGGGGCAATCCCGACACAGCAGCCGTGGGCCTTTGAAGTGTTTCAACCCAGTATTAATAAATCATGGGGCAGAGACTGCAAGCAGACCGTTAACTGTTGGAAGGCCAGGCTCGAGACGGTCATTTTGCAGGAAGGAGGATGAGGCCAGGCCGGGAGTGGAAGGACCAGCCTCTGTGCTCAGGCACGAGGAGGCCCCATTCTGCTCCCTCGTGCCCATACTGTGTGGCCTCAGCCAAGGCCCCTGCCTTCTCAGGGTCCGAGGCAGGCTCCCAAACCTGGGAATGGGTGCACAAAGCCCTGCACGGTCTGGGCCTGCTGACTGCTCAGGCCCACACCCACAGAGCCCAGCCTCGGTCCTAGCGTGGGGCCTCCCCAGCCTCGTCCACACACTCAGGACCCAGGGAAGCAGCCACCAGGGTTGGATTGTGAGCTAAAGGGCCCGGAATTGCGTGAGCTGGGGACAAATGCAGTCATCAGTAAATACTACGTTACACAAACCAACAAATAAATAGGTCACATTAAAAACAAAAGTGAGAAATGCTCAAAGCCCATTGTTTTCCAGTAATTTCGCTAGGCTGTGCTGGAGGCTCCCCAAAGGATTCAGGTCTGTAGTGCGAATCTGATGCAACGGTGTGCCCCTGGCCGTCGACTCCCTGCACTGTGTTCGATGACCTCACACAGGCAGCCTGAGACCAGCCCCATGGGAGAGAGCATCTGCCCTGCTGAAACCAGGGCTTTCTCCCCCAAAGAGCCAGGAGTCAGTTACCCGCACCCCAAGGAGCCCTCCGCACCTTGGGCACTGTCTGCAGACAGACCATGTCAGGCCACACCCGCTAGGAGGCTGCCTTTCTGAGCAGAGAGGCTGGTCATCAAGGGTAAACTGAGGCAGGCTGAAACGAAAGTGGTTAGGCAGGCTCCGTGGAGCAGGAGCAGGCACAGAGCAAGGAGACTGCGGGCTTGGCTGTGATCCCTTCTGCTCAGGTTTGAGGCCAGGGCTGTGGAGCACCCGGCGTCTGAGCCCCCAGCCGGTGTCCTGGCTGAGTAAGCTCCTGTCTGTTCTTCAGCCTGAAGACACAGGGAAACCAGGCCCCGAGGGTCACTCCGCTCAGGAGGAGGAAAGTACTCAGAGTGTTTAACCTCTTGCAAGCAGCAATCTAGGAGAGGCCTGAATCATCCCTCAAATGGTCCCTGCTGCCTCCAGGCTCCCCGACCTCTGGCCCCCAGGGCTGCTCACCTCCAACAGAAAGCCACGGTCAGCCAACACCACCCACCCAAGAAGGAGATGGGCCCCCAACCACAGGGACCTTCCTCTACCTCAAGCAGGTCTGCATTCTGCCCAGAGGTCAGCTCTACACAGCCAGGGACGTGGGGGCCGCCAACAAGAGACAGGCAGGCAGAGCAGCCTTGGCCCACTCCCCGTGGCATCCAGAGACAGTCTCTGGCCCACACTGGAGTCCTGTGTGGCCTCCAAGGGTGGCAGGCATCCACACCCTCAAACCAGCAGCTTCATAGGTCCCATGGTCCTCATAAAGAAAGGCTGGGCTGGAGGACAGGGGAGAGTTGCAGAACTGAGAGGACACAGGCCGCGGTGGGCAGCAGACAGACAGACATAGGAGGGAGCTGGAGCCAGCAGCTTGGTGGCTGGAGACAGGGAGTCAGGACGCAGGCACCTGGGGGCCAGGGACTGTGGTCTGAGGGCTCAAGAGCCAGGGGCCAAGGGCCAAGGCCAGGCAGGCTGGAGGTCTGGGGGACACGGAGCTGAGACTAAGGGCGGGCAGTCATGTGGGTGGTAAGCAGACCACAGGTGGACCACAAGGCAGCGTGGTCAGGAGGCTCAGGACTGGGGGCTGCAAGGTCTGGAGGACAGCAGCCCGATGGCCTGGGGGGAAGTGGGGCCGGGGACCAGAGCAGCCACCCACGGGCTGTGTGTGCAGGGTCAGCTGGCTCTGCCTCGGAATGCAAGAGGCACCAGCCTAGGCCCCCAGGGCCCTGAAGAGCCACAGACAGCCACCGGGGACCTGAGGTTTCAGCTGTGCAATCTTGGGCAAGCCACTCCCCCCACTCTGAGCCTGCTTGGCTCAGTAACGCCTACTCCTAAGCTACTGAGTTTGCAGGGAAAGTGTACGACCTGTATGCACAGGCCTGGCCCAGCCGGGTCCCCATCCTTGCCGTGCTTGGCGGGGGCCCGTGGTTCCGTGTAGCCCAGCTCAGGCGTAGGCTGGTGTTCCCGCCTTTGTGGGAGCAGTGGCTCGGCAGCCTCCGGTCTTCTGGCTGACTCTGAAACCCACTGCGGAAGATCACATGGGCACCCCCAGACCCCTGGCCCCAGGACCTGGCCCCAGCCCTGCTCTTTCATACCCAGCCCGGCAGTGGGGGCGAGGAAGGAAGGGAAGGGAGGGGCACTGCAGGGGAGGCAGGATGTGGGCCCTGCCTGGACCCAGCTTGCTGGGAGGAACCTGGCTCTCTCCTCTCAGGGAGCCACGAGGCTCTCCTTCCTCCCCTGGGTCACCCATCCCAGCCCGTAAATCACCTGCCCACGCAGCAGGTGCACCAACACCACTGCCGGGGGCAGCCACGGGCCAGCAGGCTTGTCTGGAGGTGGCAGGTTCGGGGCCCTCTGGGTAGGTCTCAGGCCCTGGCATCCTGGGCGGGGCAGCGAGGAGCCAAGGGGGGCCAGTGCTTCTGTGAGCCAGGGTGTCGGGAAATCTCGGGGATTACGGGAAAGTTGGCATCCCAATTCCCAGCTGGGCCAACTTAGGCTCGAAGAGACCCACTCAGAGCCCAGCTTGGAGCATCTTGAGCACATGGTGGGCCTGCCCCAAATGCACCTTCTCCCCCAGCCTGGGAGCTGGCCTAGGCTGGCCCGCAGGCCTCCTTGGGAATTTGTGGCACGTGATGGGTCTGGGGCAGAGGAGGGGCAGCCCCAGCCTGGCTGGAGGAACTGCTTGGGGGAGCTCAGCCCTCACGACGGCCAGAGGCACTGGGCCCCTCTTCTGGGAGTCCAGTCCCACCGGACCTGGAGCTCTGACTCCCTGCCGAGACTCAGGTTGTTGGGCCACATAGTTTCCAGATGACAGCGGCTGCCCGCACAGGCCAGCACAGGTCGGATGGAGCAGCAGATTCTGCACTGGGCTGGGGGAGGCCCCCAGACGCCCGGGGATAGCCCAGACCTGCCCTCTCCTCCCGGCCCAGGCGCAGGGGACAGAGAGTGTCCAAGTCCGAGACACCACAGACCTTCGCAGAGCGTATGGGCCAAGCCGGGTCTGCAGTGTTGGGGAGAGGCAGCCGGACTGGCGGACAGACAGATGGTGGAGTCCCCAGACCCCAGTGTGAGAGCCGCTCTGCCCCGCTCGGTCTGTGACACTAGGCTGGGTGAGGCTCACTCAGCCAGCGTGCTCATGGTGCTCAGGGCCTGCCCCAGGGTTTGCAGCCGGGGACCCTCTCTCTAGTCCCATGTGGAAGCCCTCCAATGCGCTGGAGCAGGAGGGACAGGGAGCTGCCCCCAGAGACCACCACCCCTCAAGGCACCATCCTCAGAAGCCCCACTTTCCAATAGCTGCCCCTCCTCTTTCCACTTAAATGGATTTCCAAACCTCTGCAGCCACACACGCGTGCTCTCTCACTAGGTAAATGAATGGAGGCCAATGTGGAGGTGAAGGGGCTGGGCTCTGGGGCTCAGGCCATGGGCCAGAAGTGTCACTCCAGCGAGCTGCTCTCCTGGAGGGACAGTAGCTCCCACTCCTTGGAAGGGTAAGAATTAAACTAAACGAGTCCTGTAAAATGCTTCACCCAGGGGTCTGACCCGATAAAGGTCAGCTGTCGACGTATCTTGTGATCATGACCACCGTCCAAACCCACGCCCGCTGCCTGGTCCGTCCAGGGCTGGCGGGAAGCACCCGGGCCCCGGCCATAGGGGGAGCAGAGTTTGTAAAGAAATCAGACATTGCTGCTGCCCCAAGATCGAGAAGCTTCGAGGCAGCAGCGGCAGCTTCTCCGGGCCGGGCTGCAGACCCTGCAGAGACAGACTCCCACCTTCCAGAAGAGAGCCTGGAGCAGGGATGATCTGAAGGGGGAGAGCATCCCCCACCAAGGAAGGAAAAACCGGCTGCAGCAGAAATCCAGGCAAGCGGGAGCCGGGCCGGGAGGCTCACAGAGGCTGTTGGGCCTGACGGACAGACGGATTTTAGGCTCCGCTCCTCATCTCTGATGACATGTTATTTATGTGACCTACAGGTTTCTATTCACAGAGTAATTTTCGCCTACCTCCCCGTCAAATAGAAGGCAAGTTTTCACCTTAAAGTCGTAGCTGAGCAGCGACCCAAGTAGCAGGAAAGGCCGTCCACATGAAAGTCGCCTCACAAAGGAGGCTTGACTGGCAGGTGAGGACAATAAAAGTCAGGATAATGTCCGGGCTATCAAAGCAGACCTGGGCGGGCCTGCGAGAACGGGCATGTCCCCAACAGAGGCCCCTCTCGCTCCTCACTTATCTGTCTCTCAGGGTCCCAAAGCACAAACCAACAGGCACACTGTTCATCGGCCCAGGGCATTCTCTCTGTAAACACTTTCTAAATCCCGACCAAAGTCTGGTTACAGTTCAGCCAAGATGGGAGATGAGAAGGAAGGGACCACACCATTCAGCCGTCAGGACCCCTTCCTCACCGAGCATTGCCTCTTGTGTTACTTCCGCCCTCTCCCCAGGGGTCCTTACGGATACTCTTAACTCACACCCTGTAATTCCTGAACGTGGTATCAGCATGCGACGGGAGAAAGCACGCTGTCAGGGGTCAGCAGCTCCTGGCTCGGTCACCGGGCTGCCCTCAGATGGAGCTGAGCTCCCCTGATGCTCGGATTCCTCGCCTGTGAGAGTAGGGACAGAACCTACCTGCATGGTCCCATGGGAGTCCCGTGGGAGAGCTCAGCAGCTCAGGGGTGAACAACCATGAGCCAGCGTCTGGCACAGACAGTGTACTGCGCGGAATGGCACACAGGACACCCTGCAGCTCAGAGGCAGCCCTCGCCGCCCCCCAGACCCAGCCCCTCCGCTCTGGCCTTCCACACACTCACAGGGGGCCCTGCTCCTCGGAGCGCATTCCTGAGTCCGGGATCTCAAGGGGAACTCTGGAAGGGGTGGCTCTCTGGGTGGCCCAGCTCTAAACCTCAGACAGTGGCAGGGCTCAGTTTCCCCTCCTACAAGATGGACTGAGCCACCTACCAAAGCCGTGGGAGGCTAATGAGTCAGTGTTTGTAAAACGCTTTGCGGATCAGATGAAAGGGGCCGCGGGCAGGGGGGCTGCCCGCTGGAGGCAATTACTGTGGGTACGCATGC
This sequence comes from Mustela nigripes, assembly GCF_022355385.1. Lineage (NCBI taxonomy): Eukaryota > Metazoa > Chordata > Mammalia > Carnivora > Mustelidae > Mustela > Mustela nigripes. The sequence goes on from NC_081567.1 coordinate 199,399, forward strand.
AGACTCAGCCCAGCTCCCTATGCCCCACACGCAGATCTCGGCCCCGGGCCCACATCTGGGCGGGCAGGTGGGCGGGCCTCCCAGTGGGGCTGCAGGTCCTGCCCCAAGAGGGGCCGGGAGGGGCCTGCACTGGGCTGGGTGGTGACCGCGGCCCTTGCAGCCAGCAGGTTGGTTGTAGGGAGAGAGCAGGACATAGGGGCCCCACCCCCGTGGTCTTCCCGTGCCGGGCGCCCTAACCCACCCAGTTCACAAACTGCAGCGGGAGGTGGGCATACTCTCTGCCCAGATCCCTAGCGAAAATGCCCCGTGTTCTGGAACCAAGACTGAGAGCAGATAAGGGAAGCACCCACAGCAGCCGCAGGCCCACAGCCTCCCCACCCATCACGTGCCCTGTGGACACAGCAGGAAGAGAGACCTAGGAAGCGTCCCCGAGGGCGTCGGGGAGCAGGGCCCCTGCCCCAGCACAGCTCTGCAGGCCCTCCCTGCTGCCAGGCAGGGATCCCTGGAGGAGTGAGGGTGAGGGTCGGATCTGGGCACAGCATCCAAGACATGAACTGAGAAGGGAAAATGCCACTGGGCCCCACATTAAAAGGACAACAGTCTGGATTTGGGGGCCAAAGTATAGGATCAAAATTAAACTTCACCGGTTCTTTCTATGCCTTCTCATGCAGACGCAGGTGATTTTAGAATGACAGGTATGGCTCGCTCCCCTTCCCTCACTAGTGGATGCTCTGGCCTGGAAAATCAGCCTCTGCCAGTGCAAGGACTTGGCCCTGCCCTCCAGGTTCTTCAGGGAAGGAATGAAGAAATGAGTCCCCTTGGGGAGAGTTCAGAGAGCAGCTGACTAAGGAGGCAGGTCACAGTTACCCAAGGAATAACTCTAGCCCCCTCCTTATTTGGAATGGTTAAATTTAAACAGCAGGGTGGGCACAGAGAGGGCACAAAAGCAGCCCGTTTCCTGGAGAGCCACACCTCCACCCCGGGAGGCAGACAGAAGTGGCCTGGGCCCTCAGCACGCTCCGGCAGACCCCATCTCCCAGCAGGACCCCCGGCGAGGTCAGAGGCATGGGTCGCTTGCAGAAATACCTCGGAAATGCCAGATTCTGCAGAGAACCCACCTGCCAGCCACTGCCCAGAGCTCCATCTCCGCACAGCCAGAGGGACACCAGTACCCCAGCCCCTGGCAGTAACCCAACAGAGCCCTGGGCCCATCCGTCATGGTCAGGATCTGAGACCCACCTGGCTGGAGCCACTTCCGTTGCACACGAGGAGCAAAGAGACGGAGGCGCCCGGGGCCATCCCTAGCCAGGCCACTGTGTATCAGACCAAAGGTGCCTTGCCAAACACACACTGGTCTGCTCTGGCTGGAAGCCCAGAGGGTCACACAGCCAGACCAGGCCAAGGACGGGGCTCCTCTCTGTAGCCCCAGCTGGACGGAAGCCCTGACATGACGCATCGGGAGGCAGGCCCTCCTCTGGACTCTCACAACAGTTTCCAGCTGGCAGCCCATCTCCCGTGCACCCACTAAGGACCAGAACTCCTCAGGGACCATAGCCCGGTGGAGGCCCTCTGTGAGTGGTGCCTCCGGGCTGACCCTAAGAACGCAGGAGTCCCCTGCTCCAGAGAGTTCTGGAGGGAGATAAGCGGTCCCTCTTCCCTGGGGTCCCTCTGCCCTGGGGCCCAGCAGCATGGCCCCTGGCCATGTGTACAGACGGCCTCCAGGAGGAGGGAGGGGTCCCCTTCCTGGGTGGCTAGGGGCATCCCACCTCCCCAGCATTTTCCCCAGGGCCCCAGGAGCCCAGGCAGCCGTACCCCCACCTGCCCACAGAGACAGCTCGGTCCTCAGTCTCCTCTGGACCCATGGGCTCAGAGACAGCCTTCCACCTTCCCACATCCTGGGTACCCTCAGAGTCATTTGCAAGAATGAAGTTCAGGAAAACCCATAGTGATGCGCATGAACTCGGGCCCTAAAGATAATCTAGACCCACGAGGACCTCGACATAGGTCTGACCAGACGGCTCCCTCCACAGACAGGGAAACCAAGGCCCAAAGAGAGCTGGGCCTCTAGGCACATCCCTGGTTCCCAACCCTCCCCAGAAGCTGAGGGTATGAGCATTTGTCATTCTCCCTGTGGTTGGATTAGGTGTCCCTAAGACGCAGAGGGAACAGACTAGAACAGCCTCTAGGTAGGCTCCAGGCCCCAAGGCAGTCACCCCTTCACCTTCAGTCAGGGACTCCTCGACTCAGTTTCCCTGGTGAATCTCCGGCCCTCTCTTGTAGTCAGGAGAGTCATTCCCCAAGACATCCCTCCTCCAGGATCTAACTTGGGCTGACCCTGAGGGAAAAGGCCCAGGAGCTCTGGACCTCTCCCATCCCTACACACTCTGTTCTTCCTGTGGCTCTATCTTTTCTCCCTACCCTGGCAGCAGGAAGGACCTGCCAGAGACCTGTGACTCAATGGGCAGTCAGTGTTTCTGGTCACGACCGAGAGGGAGAGAGAAAACCCCCTAAGGCCTGTACCGTCAGCCCAGAAATAAGAGCCCGAGGTCAGCTTGAAGCTTCCCACGGAGCTCAGGTCCCAGACCGCCACTGTGCCCCCCGCCCCACACTCACAGGTCCCGAGCGAGCACCAGGCAGCCCCTTCCCATGTCGTGACCAAGGAGGGCCTCCCCCAGGCTGGGGGGAGAGCAGGACAGAGCCACGGTGCACAGCCACGCTGCACAGCCATGGTGTGGCTGGCAGGAACCACAGATGTCGTGTTGGGTTTTTAGCCTCCCTGCCAGCTTATGAGAGACACGCTCAAACATTAAGAAGATGCTAAAAACTTTCCAAGTTCCTCCTTTTAGTTTTTTCAAAATGTGGCCTGCTGGCCTCCACATTAGGCAGCCTCTTCTGAATCACAGGCTCTATCCGCCCCCAGCAAGCTCAGGTCATCAGCATCTTGGCCCCCGGAGATGGGACATATGTCAGGCCCCCCGGAATCCAGCATCTGGCTGGGATTCCGGGTCCTGGCATCCCTGCACTGCGCACAGACCCTGCAAGCAGGGAAACAAGGCCCACATGCTCCCTGGGGTGGCAGCCGCTTGTCCAAGGAGAGCAGAGGAAGGGGGGACGGCCGCTTCTCTCCAGCTGGAGTGAGGTCCCGAGAGCGAGGGTGCCAAAGCCGCGGCGAGGCAGGGGTGTGGACCCACTATGTGCTCCAGAGAGACAAGGCCCTGTGGTGAGGGAGAGCAAGGCCGCTGGGCCCTGGCACCCACATCCCCTGGGGACCCCTCACACACAGCCCTCAGTGTCCTTGCGTCTGCACAGAGGTGGGCTTTCAAATTCACACACAGGTCCCTTCTACTCCAAGTAGGACCCACACGCCTGTCCCCAGCCTCGGACCAGCCGGCATCCTGGAGGCCACCACTGGCCCTCCCTTGCCCCCACTCAGCTACCACCCAGTGCAGGCCCCAGTGCTCCTCACCCTCCAGGCCTCCTCTCCGATGCCCCTGTGTGAATATCCCCAGGGGTCACTGTCCAGCCCCTGATCCCCATCATCGTCCTAACACGCCCACCCCAGTCCCTGCTGCAGCCCCGTCTGCAGCGCAGGCCGCCCCTGGCCCGGGTCTCTCACCCCGCCCCCGACTGGCCTGGCGGATTCTGAGGCTTCAAAGAGACCGAGCGGCCACCATGAGGGGATTTAAAGAAAACTACTGGGTAAACGGCAGTGCAGTGGACATCAGAGAAGCAAAGACCAAGATGGCCCTAAACATCCAGGTACTGTCATGGTACATCTGGGTAAACTGAGGACCGACACAGAAGAGCGTCTTGCCCTGTCACAAGTCCCACGCCTGTCTCAGTCCAGCTCCCTGAGGGTCAAGCCCCCTCCCTCCCTTCCCCCTTCTGTCTCTGTCTGTCTCTGTCTCTGCCTGTCTCTGTTTCTCTGCCTCTGTCTCTGTCTCTCTCTCTCTACCTCTCTGTCTGTCTCTGACTCTCTCTGTCTCTGCCTCTCTCTGTCTCTGATTCTGTCTCTGCCTCTCTGTGTCTCTGTCTCTGCCCCTCTCTCTCTGCCTCTGTCTTTCTTTGTCTCTGTCTCTGACTCTGTCTCTGCCTCTCTCTCTATCTCTGACTCTCTCTCTCTGTCCCCTCCCATCTCTCCCATCACAGCTCTCTTGGGAAGAGAGCTATGGGACACTCTGCCCTCTCAGTCCCCCGCCCCTCCAGGCCCAGCAGCCCCAGAGGAGCTAAAGGTGAGTCCAGCCTGGCCCCTCAGAGCAGGGGCTTTGTTCTGCCCCCAGGGGAGGGTGTGGAGGTCCCGGGCAGCATCCCAGCCAGCTGGACAAGGCCCCTCTGAGCCTCCTCCTGCGGGGCCCATTCAGAAGCCCGACTTACGCAGGCCCCAGCCGGGATGGAACTCCTCCACGGTGGGGCCCCACTCCAGCCCTCCCTTCTGGGCCTGGCCGGGCTGCCCTGGAAATGACAAAGGCCAGTTAGTCACTTCCCTGGAATTGTCCCATCCAGCTGCCCCATCCTAGATAAACAAGCCAGCACTGTGCCCAGCATGTCCAATGTTCCCAGACGCTCCCCGTACCCCACACGGCCACATGGTCCCTCTGGGGGGCTCCAGGCCTGCCCACAGGCAAAGGCGGTGGGGTGGGCCCCCCACCAGGTGCCCAGGGTTGCAGCCTTTGCCCTCTCCCAGCCCCACCCCAGTGAAGCCCCTGTACTTTGGGGTGACATCATCCCCATCTCGGCCGTGTTTGAGGAAAAGTCCCCATTGGCGGGAGGAGGATGACCCTTGTGGCATTCCCAGAATAGCCCCCAAAGCTGCCCGCCACCCCAGGGATGCCCGGAAACCACGCCCAGCTGAGGACAGAGGTCACCGGGCTCCCAGGCCTTTGATGTTCAAGGGGCCTTGAAGATAATTCCAGAAGAGGAGCAGGGCCACAGCTCCCCCGGGAGCTGTCCACGGGAGTCAAGGGGATTTCTCCATTCCACTGGGAATGAATGAATGATTGACTGAATGAACCAACGAAGCCGAAAGTGTGGGACATGGAAGGAGGGAAGGGGTCTCCCTGGGGCCTCTGGAGGGCACCCTGCCCAGTGTGGCCTCCAGAACCGTGGGACATGAAACCTGCTGTTCTCAGCTGATGTCTGGTCCTTGGTTGCGACAGTCATCGTGGTATCATGGGAGAGTGCACGCTAGGTGTGGGTCGCTGCCCCCCGGGGAGGGAAGGACTGGCATCACCCCATGTCAGAGATGGGGGCCAGCAACAGACTTGGAGGACCTGCCCAAGGTCACATAAGATCACTGGCTGCCATCTCTGCTGGGCGTTAGGCCTCAGGCACCGCATCTGCCAGGGGACTGTCCTGGACTCTGAGCCCTCACGGTGATGCGAGCATTCCAAGAAGTCAGCCGCTGACAAGGACACCTGCTATAAGCAGACGCAGGCACAGCATGATCACAGTGGATCATCCGTGGAGATCACGGCGGGGCCACAGCCTCTGCAGGGGGAGGGCCTCTGCCTTGGCCCCGGGTTCCTGCCCCAGATGTGGGTGAGCCCCTGGCTGGGGTGGCCCCCACCCCAAGGCCCAAAGGAGCACACCTGGTGGACCCAGGCCAAGGGAGGAGGGCAGCCTGATGGGGAGAACTGGCCCATCTGCCCCCCAGGGACCTGCAGCCACACCCATTGTCTTTCCAAGTGGGCTTTTTCTGTGGCCACTGGACACTCAAAAGGAAGGAAGAAGACCCATCGGGGACAGGGGCCAGATATCTGTTCCAGGGAGGCTGCACTGGGGACTTGGGGTCTCAGTGGGAGGTGGTCTGTGTGTCTCAGTGACACCTGGCACGCCCTGCAGGGCTGACTGGGGCCTCCCTGGGGGTTTGGAGATGCTGGAGGGAAATCCCTGGGGGTATGCCCAGCCCCCTGCCAGAGGAGGCGGCCTCAGGGCCCAGGAGGCACATCCCCATCCCACCCAACAAGAGGCACATGCCTAGCGTCCTGCCTCACAGCCTGGGGTGGGCGCTATGCCCAGGCCATGTCCTGCCAGAGGACGTCCCCATCCTCTGGGCCACATGGAGGCCACAGCCCGCACCTGGCCTGTGTCCCTTCCATCCGACGTCCAGCAAGAGCTGCACAGGAAAGCTGCAGGCCCAGATCATGACAGTGAGCATGTGTGCAAAACAGGGAAGCCTAGAAAGAAGCCACAGTATGCTCCCAAACCTGAATGTCGTGGGTCCTGTGCACAGGGACATGTGCTGACTGAGTGCAGGCCCTCAAAATGCAGCCTGCAAGCCCCTCTCTCAAATGAAGAAACCAAGGGCAGAGGTGTGAGCCACGCCCAATGTCACAGCTGGGCCAGGAGAGACCTACCCCCAGGGGGGTGCCCCCTGTGGCCAGCACCTGCCTTCATTGTTGGTCACAGGCATCGAGGTCTACATGGGGTCACATGTCCCCACAGCGGACCGTGCATCTGGACCGTGGACACTGGCTGCCCGTCCTGTACTCCGGCCCCAGAGACCCATGCAGGAAGGAAGCCAGGTCAGGAGGACCCCTGAGTCCCGGGGAGGAGCTGGCTGTCAGAGGCTGTCACACACCCTGGGGCTATGGGTGTGCTGAAGCCTGGGTGAGGAGCAGGCAGAGAAGGCTGGTGTGGGCTCTCCCGCAGACCCAGGGCTGAAGCCTGAACCACAGAGCCATACTCTTAGGGGCATGCTGGGCTCTGGCTGGCAGGGGACAGATAGGATGTTGGTTCCCTCTCTGAGCCTTGGTTTCCCCACCCCTCAGTTGGGTTCCCGCTAGAGAAGGCCGACTCGTGGCATTCCTGGCCCCAGACTCCCAGCCCAGGTGGATGGACGGCCCCATGACAGGGCTGGATTCCGGTGCAGGGGGATGGGCTGGATGGTAAGGAGCCTGTCCCATGGGCTCCCTGCCCCTACACTCACAGAGCGGCTGGCAGGACACTTCCTGGCTGCCCGCCAGCTCCCCGACAGCCTGCGGGTGACTTCTGGAGCCCAGCCAGATGCCGTAACTCGTCCCGGGGGCCCCTTGGCATTCCTGGCTTTTGTTTCCGATGACGCGGGGTCCGCCGGAAGAGGGGAGTTGTGGCGGGAAAGGGCCTCCATGTGATTCAGGATTCTCAGTGGGGTCTCAGCTCCCTCACCCGTGGCAGGGACAGGGGACTGACCATGAGGAAGGGGCCATGCAGCCCCACATGCAGAGCACAGGCAGGGGGCTGGGGCCTGGGTGCAGGGAGAGCAGGACCACTCAGGCCTTGGGGTCCCTGGGGTTCAGGGGGTCGGGCTAGGCCAGCAAGGCCCCTGCAGCAGGCCACCCCCTGGCCATGGCCATCAGCAGGGCCCCTCTGAGTTAAGGGCAGCAACAACTGTGCCCTATTTATAGCCTCACGTCCCTGTCCACGGGCTGTGGCCGGCAGAGCCCATCCACGAATTCCACTGTGATCGGTTTACATTTAAAATAAACGTTTCCTTAACTCAAGTCTGATCTCTGGCAGTGAATTTCGGGAAGTGCTGAGTCCAGGTCCAGACTCCAAGGGAGGCCTTGCCGCTGGGCGCTCAGGGACAGCAGTGACACGGCAAGCGAGAGGGTTCCCTGACCCCACCGAGAGCCTACAGCTCTCTATGCCTTGTAGCCTCCCCAGCCAGGATACCCCAAGGGGGTCTGGCCCCGGCGCAGCCCCCATACAGCCTCTGTTCTCCCTACTGGAGCCCCATGTCATATGGGGCACATGGGATGTCACATGGGGTACCTCTGTACACTTTGCAGAAGGGCTCTCATCCTAGGGCAGGTAACCCAAGGGGCAATCACGGGGCACCAGAGGGATGCCAGTGGGGTTAGATCTAACTTCGCAGCTCTTCCCAAAGACGCCCCAACCTCCTCGCTCTGAATGCAAAGGGATGCTCGGAGATCATTTGGAAAACACAAAAGGCAGCCTCCTAACCTGTGACAGCCACAGTCAGCACTCGGCTGTCCCTTAGGACTCAGTCCTGTCTGTCCCAGGCCCAGCAGGTCCCCTGGAAGGTGGATAAGAGAGAGAAGAGACAGGGAAGAGGCCAGGGGCACCTGACATGTGCTCATGGCACCTGCTCCCTGGAGCAAAGACCAGGGAGGGGACCTCAAACACAGCCCCGGCCAGACTCCCAATGAGGCCATGAAGCCTCCAGACCCTCCCAGCAAAGCCTCATTGCCTCTCTCCACCAACCCACATTCTCCTGGGAAGGCTTCTTGTAACCAGCTGAACAAAGGCCCCCAGCCCACATTCGGATAAGGGGTGCAGTCACAAGCCCCTGCCTTGGGAGCCCACACACAGGCCAGAGCCGGCCAAAACAAAGGCAGTATCCAGAGCATGAGGGGCATGCAAGCCGACGCCCGCCAAGGTGGGTATGCTATGAGCCCCCCGACACAGGAGGAAACCGAGGCTGGGGGCTGAAGCAGAGCCTGCGGTCAGGGACCCGGAGTTTGGACATAGGCTCGCCGACCCCCAAGGCTGAGTGCCGGTTTACGGGTCCACAGAGGAGGCCGACGTCGGAACTGCAACAATCCCGGGTGAAGACAAAAATGGGCCCTGACCCCGAGGCCATCCCTCGGGCAGCGGAAAGCACAGTTTCTTCAACAACGAGGCAGCAAACACGCGGGGCCAACTGTGTGCTCCAGTCGGTGCTGCAGGGAGGGTACAGCATGGCAGGGGGCGCTGTTTCAGGAACAGGCATCCAGGGGCTGCTGCCAAAGAGGGTTTTGATGCTGAATAGGAGTTTTCCTCCAGGGAGAAGCAGGGCATGTGGACGGGTGTCGTCTGTGAACGTGCTGAGGGCCTCGTGCACCAGCAGGGGAAGGTGAGGGGGAGCCCCACACGTCCCACTGTCGTCACTGCAGCTGCCTGCTCTTCCAGCACCCTGGGGCCCCTCCCATTTGCTTCCAACACCCTCCCCTCCCGCAGAAGCGTCTGGCTGGGAACCGGAGGTGTGCAGGGCAGGCACCCACTCAGCGGGGGCCAGAGCTCCCAAAGCCAAGACAGCAGGCACTTCCTGACCCCGGGCTCAGATCCCGAGGGGAGGCTGGGAGGGGCTCCGAATGGTGGCATTCCAGCTGGCATTCCAACTCCTACTACACAATTTGTCCATTTCCTGCCCTGGCTGCAAATTTCAACCATTTCCCTCACGGCCACCTCCGGCCTCTGCCCGCTGCCTGGCCTGGCGCTGACCCTGGCAGGGGACAGGATGGTCCTTGTCCTGCCAGCTCAGAGTTTAGAAGCAGCCATGCCTTTAGCCAGCATCCTGCTGAGAGGCCCCTGGACACAAGGAAGGGTGCCGGGCCAGAGTGTCAGGGAGACTAGGGTCTAACCCCTGCCATGCAACCCCCGTCCACTATGTCAGGCACCCGCCTTGGGGCCATGCGGGGCTGGAGACACTGGTAGGAGGTGGGACACAGGCACTCACCACATGCCAAGGGTTGTTACCCTCCATTGAGGGAGGCTGGACTCCGGGTGGGGACCCAGGACTGAGCCCGGGCCTGAAGCATCAGCTGTTTCAGGTCCAACACTCAGATGCCCAGCACCCCGCCCCCCAGCAGGCCGAGCTGTACAGATTCCAGGAGACCTGGCAGGGGTACATCCGGGACCATGGCAGAGCAGACAGCTCTTTCTCTGCGTGCACTCTCCCTAGGCTCAGAGAATGTCCCACCTATGCGAGCAGGATCCCCAAGATGAGGTGAGGGTGTCCCATCTCCCTTGCAGCTAGAACGCAGTCCCGAGACCTGCCCCTGCCCATCCCTTCACCTGGTTCGCAACTCTGGGTAGGGCTCCCCGGGAAGCTGGTATGGGAAGGCTGGTTCCGGTGGCACAGGTGGCCCCGTTGCCCCTTCCCAAGGGCTGGTGGCCTGCAGCACCCCAAGGTTATTTAGGGTCTGTTCAAGTCCTGTGCACAGAGTCTGGGGGCTACCCTTAGTAAGTGACCTTAACAAGTGTCCTTGGCCATGAACTAGTTGGAGCAGGCCCTGCTGCTAATAGCTAAGGAAGCCAGGCCCCCGGGGAGGAGGTCCCACAGTGCTGGGGTCCATGGGCACTCAGTGAATGGAAGCAGCTGCCTGTGGTTCTGACCCAGCTTGGAGAGCCGTCCTGCTCACCTCTGAGTTCCCAGCCCCAGCCTGGCCCTGTCAGGAAGGGCCTTTCCTTGATGCCCACATGGGGTCGAGCTCTCTTTGTCCACAGAAGCAGACACCCAGCTGAGCCCCTAGGGGTGGGGATGGAAGACCCCTGCCTCTCAAGCCCTGTAGGAGCAACACCAGGCCCTAGGAGCTTCCGGGGGGCTGCACAAAACCACACCCTTGAGAAACCCTGACGGGGCTCCCTTCCCCTTGTTCAGGCCCCGGAGCTGGGCCAGACCTCCTGCTCTCTGTTACAGTCCCCAGAGCACACTCCCCTGGGGGAGCTCCCAGAGCCACTGGTTGGGGCCGGCACGGCAGGGACCCCAGCATGGCCTGGCTCAGGCTCAAGCCAGAGTTTGCACGGCGAGCCCAGAAGAGCCGGTCATGTCTCTGAATGAGGGATGCCGTTGCTCTCCGTGGGTCAGAGGGACCTGAACCCACCGACCACCAACCAGTGACCTTGTCCCAACAGCACCGTGCTGACCATGTGAGGAAGAAGCCCAGAGAGGGAGAGGGCCGAAGGTCGCCCAGCTTGCTGCCCCTCCCGCCGAACCAGTGACCAGTGGTCTGTATGGTGGGGGGGTTGCAGGAAGGGCAGAGAGCGCCCTGCGGACGCAGCCCCGGGGGGTGGCCCCACCGAGGGGAAGCCAGGAGGACACAGGGTGCAACACAGGGCCAAGAGCACATAAAGGGTGTGTTCATTCAGGCCGCGTGGGGCTGGGCGCCCTCCAGCACAAGCTGTGAACCCAGACAGATTTTCCATGCTGAGGCCCAGGGTCCCCGCCAGCCTGCTGTTAATAAAAAGTCACAAGGCTCCGCCAGAGCAGCTCAGAGAGACAGGACAGCCCTCCAACACATGCTAGCTGAGTGATTTAACGGCAGAGCCTGCGTGCACTATTTATGTAATAAATCCGTCCATTTGGGGGTTTTCATACGTCCTAGGAGGCTCCTCCCCAGCCCCACCCACCCCACCCCCAAAGACAGAATGCTGAGAAAATCTCATTTCACAGGTTCCCATAAAGCCAGGTGCAAAGCAGCCGCGGCATGCGTGGGGCCCGGCTGGGAAGGAACACTGCTGCTGGCAGCCGGAGGGGGAGCATGGAAATGAGGCTTCAGTAGGTGTGACTGTCCCCCAGCAGGCAGGTGGCTCTCTGGAAAGACCACAGGGACAGCTCCTGGGCCTCCCTCTGGCCAGGACTGTGCTCTGGGGCAAGGCATCAGCACCCCAGGGCAGAGGTCGCATCCCAGCCAGAGAAGGTCCTAGTCCAACTTGCTGACCAGTGGCCACACTTAGACACTAAAGCAGAAGCTTTGGGCACACCCTTGAAAACCCACTTCTGGGCTAAATACTCAGGGTTTGTGGACTAAATTTCAGCCCCAACATCAGAACAAACCCTGCTGACTGGAAGCACAGCCTTCAGTCAAACCTGTGCCGGGAAGTGAACCAAAAGCCTTCTGGTACTTGGCTTGGGGTCACTGGGGAGTAGGGGGCAAGGGGGCACAAGGAAACAACGTCTTCCAAGACAGCTCCCACCTCGGAGCCCAGCAGAACCCTGGGACCAGGGGCCTGCTCTCCCCCACCAGCCACTGCGACTACAGTTGGTTTGCTTTGGGAGGGAAAGTGGGGTATGTGTAGGATGACAGGCTGGTCACACATGGGACACCCCCAGGCTTCACAGCCATCCCAAGAGCAGGAGTTACAGTTCCCTATCACAGAAGAAGGCTCAGGAGTCTGGGGGCATTAGGGGGCTTGCCAAGACCCCCTAGGAGAAAGGGACAGACAGTGCTCAGAACTGAGCCCCCCCAAGAGCCCACTGCCCATCCAGGGGCAGACGGGGCCCTGCCTGCTCAGGAGGGTATGGATCTCAGCAGATCGGCCCCACGGCCCCACCGTGCAGAGGTGAGAGGCAGATGAGGTCCCCACCGCATGTGTGCCCCAGGAGGCCAGGCCCCATGGGCCAGCTCTTCCTAGAGCCCCGACTCCCCAACCAGCCACCCCGGACCTAGGCCAGCGGCACCAGCACCAAGCACACAGCCAGACAAGCAGGCCACAGGCGGCCACGGGTGGCTCTCAGGCATGTGCCTCCCCAGAGCAGCCTGGGCTGTCACTCGGTAGCAAACACGACGCGTCTCTAATAAAACAAATCATCTGAGGCCGGGGAAGCCACAAGAGGAAACAGCTGTGCGCTCTTGGCTGTGAACACGCGTTTCCACACCCGTCTCCCCGCTCCCCACGCCGCTGCTGCGGAGCTCCGGACGCTTGGCCGGGTTCGGGCAGCAGAGCACTCTGTGCCATGGAGAGCAGAGCCAGAGGCCCCACGCGCACCCCAGTCACGTGCACGTGGATGCCAGATCTGCGGGCTACACTAAGTGCCGCCGACCCTGACACGACTGCGCCCCTGCAAAGGCCGTCTCAGCCACAGATACCAAAGTCTCTGTCCACAAAGACTCATGCCGGGAGGTTCACACGGGTGTTATTCATAACTGTCCCCAAAATGGAATGCGTGCAAATAGCCACCAGGTGGTGAGGTGGGGTGCACAGGTGGGGTGCACAACGGGACCCTCGTGAGAAGGGTATATGGACTTGCTGGCAAATTCAACAACCTGGGTGAAGGCTACAAACCAGAGACACACGGCATCTGTCTCCGTCATGGTGAATGCTGGAGTTGGGGCACCAGTCTCGCAGTGCCCTCGGTGGAGGGGGGGTGGCTACAGGGCCTCAAGGAAGCCTCCTGGGCACCAGGAAATGCCCCACACTTCAACCCCGTAGTGCATGCATGTAAGAAGTCATGGAGCTGAGCGTGCAGATCTGTGCATCTCAACAGAACCCTGTAGAAAGTCAGGTAAATGCTGGAGGTATATCCCATGCTCCCACAGCCCAACCCTACTACAGCTGTGCCCCTAAAGACCCAAGGCAGAGGTGGGGGCCCCAGAGAAGAAGTGGTCCCACCACCAGCACCTAGCAAGCAGAGAGCTTGCTAGATGGCTGCCCTTCAGCCCAGGTGGACATGGGTGCCTACTTTGACCCCAGGACTAGAGTGTTGTGGTGGGTGTTACAAATGAAGACACACTGAGATCTCAGCCCTGTCCTTCCAGCCTTGTGATGTCCCAGGAAAAGGGTATCAGGCCCATCGAGCCAGGCAGGTTCCCTCAGGACTCACTGACACTGGGGCAAATGGAAAAGTCCAGAGCATCACCAAGGACCTTATCCCATCACCACACACTTGCACCTACCAGCACCACAGCTGCCAACGTCATCTCCACTGCCTCCACCATCACCTCCACCACCCCACCCTCATGCCCTCCATCACCTCCAACATCACTTCCATCATCACCTCCACCACCACATCCTCCATCACCACCACCTCCACCATCACCTCCACCTCCTCCATCACATCACCTCTATCATCACCACTATCATCACCACCCTCATGTCCTCCATCACCTCCAACATCACCTCCATCATCACCCTATCACCTCCATCATCACCCTATCACCTCCATCATCACCTCCACCATCACACCCTCCATCACACCCATAACTTCTATCATCACCTCCACCATCACATCCTCTATCACTACATCACCTCTATCATCACCTCCATCATCTCCTCCATCACCTTCACCACAACCTCCACCATCACCATCATCACCTCCACCATCACGTCCTCTATCACCTCCATCATTATTTCTACCATCATGTCCTCCATCACTGCATCACCTCTATCATCACTTCCATCATCTCCTCCATCACCTCCATCATCACCTCCACCATCACCTCCCCCACCACCTCCATCATCACCTCATCAGCTCTATCATCACTGCTATCATCACCTCCACCATTACTCCACACCTTCATTATCTCCTCCACCACCTTAACCCCCTCCTCCATCACCTTCATTATCACCTCCATCACTCCTTCCCCATCCCCACCATCTCTCATTCCTGTAACTGTCATACCACCACACCCATACCTTCAACACCATTATCACCCCCCTCTGAGCCCACTTCCTTCATTACTAAGATCTGGAGTCCCGAGGCAAGTGGCAAACCCTAAAGTTCCAACGTGGGTCTTCAGACTGCCAACTATAGGACTCTTGCCTCTCTGCTCTTGGTCCCATGGCCCCACCAGTTCCCTCCAAGGCCCCATTCCCAGATGTGGAGATGTGCCCACGGGAAGCCCAGCTAAAAATCATTCTGAGATCCTGTTTGCAAAGCTCTGTGTAATCCACACATATTTAGACACTCTTCACTTTTCCTAATGAACCCGAAAGTGCCAACTTTATAGAAATTCCATGACTTGTACGAAGCACCTGGGCTCTCCTCAGAGCCAACATGGTGGTACCCGACCCCTCACCTCCCCCCATCTCAGAACCCTGAACTCAAGCTTTTCTCGGTGGAAGCCTGGAAGGAGGAAGTGCCCCTCCGAAGACGGCCACAAACAGAAGAGCCATGCCACACGTGTCTCGGGCCACAGGCAGCACTGCTGTCCAACACAGTACCACTCGTCACTCATGGCCACTTACATTTAAGTTGAAAGTGGAATTGTTTTAGAGGGAGAGCGGGCTGCAAACAGAGATGATCCCCCAGGACCGAGTGCAGCGCATGACAGTAGAAGTAAGAGAAAGTAAGAAGTAAGAGAAATTTTAGAGAAGAGAAATTTTAACCCTTTGGTCCCTCGATCACACAGGCCACACTTCCGGTGCCTGGTAGACACAAGAGGCCAGGGGCTGCCATGGTGGACAGCAGCTCCTCCCGTGTGAGTGGACATGCTTAATGTGTTGGACAGCACTGGCCCGGAGGCGAGAAGCAGCATCAGGACGTCCTCAGGGTCCAGAGCTGCAAGCCAAGAAGCTGATGGGTGTCCCAGAGCTGCCAGAACAAAGGACTGCAAACCAGGGCTGTCCCCTTTACAGCTCTGGAGACTGTCAGTCGGAGAGGAAAGAGTTGGCCCACGGGTCCCTCTGGTGTTGTGAGGGACAACCTGCTCAGTGTTCCCCTCTAGCCTCTAGCAGCTGTCGGCAATCCCTGATGCTCCTGGGCTCATGGACAGAGGGCTGCGCCCCACCATCGCTGCCGCCTGGCCTCCTCCTGGTGTGCGTGTCCATGCTCCCCTCTTCTGTGAGGACACCACCCCGCTCCAGTGCGACTTCCCCTTAACCATCACACCTGCAGAGTCCTTACTTCCAAGTAAGGCCTCCTGCACAGGTTCTGGGTGGACATGAATTCTGGGGGGGACACCACTTGACCCAGCATGCCCCCACCCTGCGGCTCCCTTGTGTCCCCCTCACCATGTGAGCCACACCCCACAGTGCTCTTCTGTCCACTATCTACTCAGCCTCCAGGGCATAACCTCTTGCGTCCAGCACCTGTCTCATCCCCACGGCTCACCCAGAGCCTGGCCCGTGGCGTCCGCTCAACAAACACCTGCTGAATGAGGGGATGAGCAACACAACACCCACCATGCGCCTGATCGCAGGCCTCTGAAAGGCCTCGGTCATGTCGTGCACACTAAGGCAGAACGTTCTGGATCCGGGCAGAGGATGGGGGAAAGATCAGCCTGGCTCCCAAGCCTGGATCTGCTGGGTGAGCGGGTCAGCCACCCACCTGCCTGAGCCCTCATGCCCTCCTCAGTACTGTGAGCCAGGGGACACTTGCCTCTGGGGCTAACCCAGGAGTGGGTCAGTGGATGCCCAGGGTCTGATGGGCAATCACCCCAGTCTCCACCATAGCCATGGACAAAGGTGGGTCTCGAGGAGGGAGCTGTCCTCACCCAAAACCTGGAAGTGTCGCACCAAGCCTATGGGACTCCTGTGCCACATGGTCCTGGGGAATCCATTCCACAGAGCCACGTGTCCAGCACGGTGGCTGGCAAGTGCAGCATGTCGCCACACCCGCCTGCGCCCCAGAGTCCCTGGGGACTGGGCCGGGAGGGAGGCAGGGTTGGAGGAAGCTTCTGGAAAGCAGCCACGCCAGAGTGGTGCTGGGCCTCCTCCCACGGCCCGCCCAGGCCAGGCACACACTCCTCCCTCCGAGAGGGGGAAGGCCAGAGGGCTGGTGGCGAACTCTGTCCTGGCAGCTCCCCAGGGGCTCCCAGGCAGGCTTGAGTTTCTAAGGAGCATTAACTACGTCTTACAAATTAAGATAGCAACTCGGAGGACTGAGGACATTAAAAATAGCTCGACTTACTCACCCCTCCTCAGAGTTCTGTGGGAAAGAGTCCGGCAGCTGCACAGCTGACCCCACGGGCCTCCCGCTAACTCAGAGCTAGCCCAGCTCACAGAGAAAGTATGGGAGGAACTCTGGTGGGGGGTGCCTATAGCGGGTAAGTGGCCATGCGGCTCCCCCAGCACTGTCCCTTGGTGACAAGGAGGGGACAGCACTCAAGGAGCATGCCACTGTGGCATCAGCCCCACAGGACTGGCTCAGTATTGGTCACAGCCCCTCGGGCCCCTCTCTCTGTCACTTCCTCTCCTAAAACTGACTTTTCCCAGCCTGCTCTGCACAGGAAGCCAGCCTTTGGCCCAAGTTCACATTAATAAGAAGGGACATGTTAATACACAAGTCCTTGCATGTGCATACACAAGGACGTAAACAACTTAGGAGGCCTTTGGCTGAAGTATAGAAGAGCCAACTTGGAATGGCTTTCAAGTGTGACAGGAAGTTCGGGTTGGGGCACTTAGGGATTACGTGACATCACAGGATATGGGATGTCTCCTCATCTGTCTTGCCATCCTCACTTGGCCTTGGTCCTCAGAACTGGTCCTCATGGTTGCAAGAAGACTGCTATAGCTCCAGGCATCACATCCTTATCCACTAACCTCTAATGACACCCCTGGCTGGTGTGTCCTTAGAAGAGCCAAGAGGATATTCTCAGAAACCCCCAGCAGTCGTCCCTGAAGTCCCATCGCCAAAATGACTGCAGTAAGTGTGTCTCTTCATCTTTATGCTAAAGTGAACATGTATTCCTTTTGTAATATGAAGAAAGAAAGTTTAATATATTTTTCTAAAGAAACCCTCTTGTCAGTGGCATTAGAACCGTGGGCTTGGTCCTTCCAGGGCAATCCTGGCTTTGCAGGGAAGGTCCCGGATACAGTGGGTACTGGGAAGCCAGGGCCACACACGAGACCACAGCAAACCCCAGATCCCAAACGTAGGACTGGTTATCACTCCTGGGTGCCCCCCGCCTGGCTGCACTCTGGCATGGAGGGCTCAAAGTAGGTAAGGCCTTTTTCACTAATAGGCTGTGTGATCCTTGTACAACACAAGGATAGTCACCTCACCTGAAGCTTCCTTTGCCAGCTCACAGGGGCCGTCTGGCCTGGCCATTCTCACAAACCCCAAACCTGCACAGCCTGGCATAGGAGGAGCTTCTGCGTCCCTCACATGAAGCCTGCCCCGGGATCATTCAGGGACCCAGGCTGCGGGAAGCACAGCTCTGCCCTTGTCCAGAGAAGGGGTTAGCTTCCCTCGCTGGCTGCCCAGCATCCTTCATGGGGACCCGGGTTCCAGTCACACACTGCAACGCCATACCACATGGCAACAAGACACCGCGTAAAGTGGTTGTTTCCTGATGGCCCCGCTGGGATGCGGAAACAGGGTTTCAGGGCACAGACCCCAAAGCCTCTGAGCAGGAAGCACTTCGAGCTCAGGTGATGCACAGCTCCAACGCTGTGTGGCTTTGCAAGGAGACAGCAAGGGCTCTGTGTCCATGGCACCCCCTGCCCTGGCTTGGGTGCTGGCCCTCCCCATGGCTGGACAAACCCTCCTGTGTCCTCAGCAGGTTGCACGATGGGGTAGACCAATGCATCACTGTTGTTGTTCTTGTCACATTAAGACACAAAATTAATTCAGCCTCTTCTGACCTCAATCTGAGAAGCCGAGCTCTTGGAGAGATGAATTATTCATATTTTTGCAACCCATTCTCCAAACATGTGTAAAAATAAACTGGGGTTCCCTCCTAAAATGGGGCTGTTTTACCCGAGGGCCTTTCCCAGCAGACCCCACCCCCCACCCCACGGCCCTCACCGTGGGTCATGACACCCCAGGGACCAGAGGCGGGCAGGCACCAGGGACGTGGTCCAGGAGGGTGGGCTTGGATCCCGCAGCCCCAGGGGTTGGCCCGCTCTGTGGCCTCCTCACCGCCCCCCACTCTGTATCCCCACTTTTCTTATCCACAGAGCAAGCATACCAAACCAAACAACGGCCGAGGGGCTCCTGAGGGCTTGGTACCAACATTCTGTGGCTATAAACTGGAACATTCCTGGTGCTCTTCCTTACATGCACCAGCACCTGGGCCTGGGGAAGGGCTAGGTGCTCCCAGAGCTCTTGTAAGGGAGGGAGGGCCAGGCAGGACATGGTCCTGCCAGTGCACTCATTTTCATCCCTCCGTGGTTTTTGCTTGCATCTCCTTTATGGCTGATGCTACTGGACATCCTTCCCTGTCTGCCTATTGTCGGCTGTGTGTCTTCTCCAGTGTGGCACTCAAAATTTGCACAACTACCATGTATCTGTCCCTTGCTCCAAAAACCACAGACCCGAGATACCATCCTTCCCTGAAGGTCATGGTCTAGCGGGCAAGGCCTAGATAACACTGCTTGGAACTGAGCATAGGACTTCGGCCAAGCCCAGGCTCGGGGGGGGCTTCCCTCCTTATGCACCTGAGGAACCCTGGCTCCGGCAGCCACCCTTCCAGGTCCTGAAACCTGGAGAGACCCCCAAGGTACTCATCTGTTAGCCGAGGACAATCAGGGCCCTGTGCTGTGCCCACAGCTCAGCTCGAGGCCCCAGGGGCACAACCAGAGCTCAACATACTGCTACGTACCCAGCACAGTCTCTGCTGAAGCTGGGTGCAGAGTCAGGGACAGCTCCCCAAAAACTGTGGCCAGAGCCAAGCCTCTAGAATGAGTAGACAGGTGCTGTCCCAGAGGGGCCTCGAGGGGGGATGCCCTCTGCACAAGCAGCCCCAGCACAGAGCATCAGCACCAGGCTTCATTTTCCCAAGATCCCTGGATGCTTCGTTTGCCAAAAAGCCCACAGGTTGTCTTCCCTCCTAGAAATCCATGGCCCCTGTCTCATTGTAGCCTGGGAGGGGCAGGTCAGGAACTGACTTGGGGGCTTGGCCCAGTGATGCCATGGGGAGGGGTCCCCCTAGAAGCCTCTGTCCCATGGGTCTCCCAGGACCCTTAACTGCCACTGCAGGCAGCACCTTAAGATTCAGGTGGAAGAGCTGCCCAGGGTTGGGGGCTGGTGGGAGGCCTGCTTACAGCTCCTGTCAGGTGAAGGTGGGGCTGGTGTCCAAGGCCTAGAGGAGCGAGTAGGGAAGTGGCTGGGATATGGGTCCCTCTGTGCTCCCAGCATGCCCAGCCTGGATGTGGGCAGGCACCTGGGGCGGGTAATCCAGCTCAGGTACCAGAGGAGGAAAGATATCCCCTCTCTCTAGATCTGGGAAGGAACATTTTGGGGGTGCTATGAAGCAGACCAACAGAAACAGAGCCGGGGGAGACAACATGCCTGGGGTGGAATGAGGTAGGCCTGGTCCCTCAGGACCGCAGGCCCCAGAAGTGGGGTGGGGGGGCGGCAGGGGCCAAGCGCTTGCCCTGTGGCCCTGGGGGGAGCTGACCTCCACTGGGGCCTGGGGGAAGCGCTACTGACCCTCTGGGGGGTCTCCTTCTCCCACATCTGTCCAGGGTGACAAGGCACGAAGATTCCCAGAAAAGCCCCAGACTGAGTGGCCTGATTCCATGGTTCCTATCACCCCAAACCAAGTTGCTCTCTGCTTGGACCCCAGGCCAAGCCCCAGGCATGCTGAGCAAGGGTAGGGTGGGCACAGGAGGCACCAGGGGTCTGGCCCCACCAAGGTCCCTGATTCAGCGGTGAGGAGGCCCAGAGAGCCAGCCGAAGGGCAGGAAGGAGTGAGCCCAGCATAGGACCCCAGGATGGGAGGCAGCACAGGCCTCAGTTTCCCATGGACCCCAGGGGAACGGGCAGGGCCAGAAAGCGTGCTGGGACAGGTCCTACGAGCTGCAGGAGCCGGGCCAAGCCACTCACAGCCCGGACCAGGAGGGGCACCCCGACAGAGGCTGGCCTCCACCACAAGCAGGAAGGCCAAGGGGAGGCTGGGTGGCGGCAGGAAGCCAGCACCTGATCCCACTAATTAATGGCTTCAAACTGCCCCGAGGAACAGCACAAGCCCAGGAGCGTCTGGCCTCCAGACAGTGGCGTCTCCTCTGAAGAAGGGCTTTGTCTAACTTTTTTTTAATGTTTGGAAACCGAAGGCTAACCTCGCCTAATCTCTCCATCTTGTCCTCAGGGGCAGCCCCTCAGCAGAGCTCGGTGACAGGTGGTCTGGGGTGGGGAGGTGGGCGGCAAGGAAGGACTGCAGCTCCCTCCTCTCCCGCCCCACATCCTCCTCCCTCTTGCCCCCACTGCCAGGACTCTGTGAGAGGCAGAGGCTTCCCAGAGTTGCCAAAGGGTGCTCTCAGCTGGCCCTGTGGGGGACACTCTTCCCCCATTGCTTCATCCAGGGCCCCTGCTAGTCCTGGGGCCACCACTTACGCTGGGACTCTTCCCTGATGCCACCAGACAAGGGCGGGTGCCATCAGCAGGCAGCCTCAAGCCCCAGAGAGGCTGAAGACCCCGAGGAGTTAAAACCCAGACAGCCTCAAGTTCAAATTCTGACTCCTCCGCTTATGAGCTTTGGGGCAACTGCCCTTCTGAGCCTGCACCTCACTTTCTCCTCCTGGAAAACCGAGGCTGCTCATGACTCCTAACCCGTGGAATGGTTGTGAGAATCAAACACCCAATCCAGCATTGGGATCCAAGCTGCTTTAGCCACCACTGCCATTTTCCTTCAAGCCCTTACATCCCTCTGCAATTTTTGTTCATTCCGTGATTAATGCCCAACTTTCCTCTTTTCCATGGTTAGCTCCATGAAAATAAAGATTCATAGTGCCAAGCACAGTGATAGGCCCCTGGTAGGTGCTCAAGAAATGTTTGTTAGATACATGAATGATGGATAGATAGATGGATGGATGGGATGGAAGATGGATGGATGGGTAGATGGATGGATGGATACATGGATAGATGGGTGGGTGGACACATGGATGGATGCGTAGATGCCAGGATGGATGGATGGAGGATGGATGGATGGATGGATGGATGGGCAGATAAATGGATGGATGAATGAATGGGACAGATGGATGGTTGATGGGGGGTGGATGGATGGATAGATAGCTGGACAGATGGTTGGATGCTTCAACGGATGGATGGATGGTAGATGGGGGTAGGTGGATGGATAGATGGATAGATAGATGGTTGGATGCTTCAATGGATGAGTGGATGGATGGTAGATGGGGGTAGGTG